>NW_024467317.1:7429-202401 GCF_000600275.1 Aspergillus ruber CBS 135680 | reverse complement strand
TTTTTTCTTCTTCTTCTTCTTCTTCTTCTTTTGTTTCTTTTTGTCATCTCAAACTGTTCCTACAGCCTACCTATTTCGTATTCTAACAATGACCTTCAGACCCGACAGTTGGCAAGAACCATGCATGTGGTGAAGATTCGGATTGTATCAACCGCGCGACCAAGATTGAATGTGTAAATGATTGCAGCTGTGGCCCCGAATGCCAAAATCAACGGTTCCAGCGAAGAGAATACGCGAATGTGGCCGTCATCAAAACTGACAAGAAAGGGTTCGGCCTCCGTGCTGAGTCCGACCTGCGACCGCACCAGTTTATTTTCGAGTACATCGGAGAGGTGATCAACGAGGGGAATTTTCGGCGGCGCATGCGACAGTACGATGAGGAGGGGATCAAGCATTTCTATTTCATGTCCCTCAATAAGGGCGAATTTGTTGATGCGACAAAGAAGGGTAACTTGGGTCGGTTTTGCAATCATTCGTGCAATCCCAACTGCTATGTCGATAAGTGGGTCGTGGGAGAGAAGCTCCGAATGGGCATTTTCGCGGAACGCTTTATTCAGGCTGGAGAGGAACTCGTTTTCAACTACAACGTTGACCGCTACGGAGCCGACCCTCAACCCTGTTACTGCGGAGAACCTAATTGTACGGGCTTCATTGGAGGACGGACACAAACCGAACGTGCAACGAAGTTGTCCAATGCAACTATCGAGGCTCTGGGTATTGATGATGCGGATGGCTGGGACACCGCCGTCGCCAAGCGGCCGCGTAAGAAGAAGATGGGCGAAGCTGATGAGGAGTATGTGGACAGCGTGCAACCGAAATCTCTGGAGGAGAATGGGGTTACGAAGGTCATGGCTGCATTGATGCAGTGCCAAGAAAAGTGGATTGCAGTCAAATTGCTAGGACGGATTCAACGGTGTGAAGATGAGCGAGTTCGCAATCGTGTTGTGAAGATGCATGGTTACCAAATCCTGAACTCGCAGCTCGCTATGTGGAAGGATGACCACAATGTGGCCCTGCAGATCATGGATATCTTGGACAAGTTTCCTCGTCTTACACGAAACAAGATCATTGACTCCAAGATCGAGTCTACTATCCAACCGTTAACGACCTGTGGGGATGAAAGGGTGGAAAAGAATGCGGCCGCACTTTTGCAGGCATGGTCCACGCTGGAAGTGGGCTATCGCATCCCTCGTATGAAACGGGATCCCAACAGCTCGTCGCAAGCAATGAACCAATTTGGACGACGAGAAACTACCCGTGATGAGCGACGACGATCAAGATCACGTTCCCGGTCCAGGTCGCGGTCCCTGGATGCACCTCGTGGTCCCCGCGGTGATCGCGGTCCGAGAAACCATCATCGTCAGCGGCCATTTCGCCGTCAACCCAACCCTCTGCCTCCTGGATGGTTTACGGCCGAATCCAATGGCCGGACATACTACTACTCTGCCCGTGGAGACACAACATGGACACGGCCAACCACACCTGCTCCTCAACCTCCTCCGCCTCCAAAGGAATCGAAAGACAAGGCATTGCAGGATATAATCGATGGTATCGTGAATGCCAAAGAAGATACTCCCAAGGAGAAGACTACCACACCTGGTACGCCGCAGACATCGAAGCTCACGCCCGAGGGGAAAGAAGGATTGTCAAAGTGGAAGGGCTACAGCGAGGAGAAGCAGAAGAAGCTTTATGAAAATACGGTAAGTTATTATTTACATCGGGAAAAATGTTGCTAGACTAATTCGTCCCTAGTTGTTTCCCCATATCAAGTATGTTGTTGATAAGTTCAAACACAAGCTTCCAAGGGATGATTTGAAGCGGCATGCAAAAGACGTGAGTGTTGAGTACCTGGAATATTGACTGGCTCATTTATATACTGACAAGTTTTTGAAAGGTCGCGAAGAAACTTGTGAACTCGGATTTCAAGAACAACCGGGTCGAAGATCCAACGGCGATTAGTGACAAACAACAGAAAAAAGTCAGGAACTACTGCAAGGAGTATTTTGAGAAGGCAGTTGTGAAGCATCGAGAGCACGAGAAGAAGGCCGGTAAGGGCACCAAGGAAGTCGGTGACACAGCCAACGGCGAAAGCGATGAAGGTGTCGACGTAAAGATGTCCGATGACGAAGGCGGCAAAGATACTGGCGAAGAGACCGAGACACCAGGGTCATCGTTGAAGCGAAAGCGAGACGACGACCCCGAGAAAGAGGACGGGAAACGGAGTCCTTCACCCTCGAAACGACAGCGTTCCTCTACACCACCACCGCCGCCGCCGCCGCCGATGAGCCCTGGACAAGCAGAGTCCACGCCAACGGACAAGGAGGCAGTACAAGCTGCTCCTACTCCGCCGCCACCTCCACCGATTCCAGCAGAGCAGAGTTGATTGATATTGAGTGGAGTTTGAAAATTTGAAACACGTCATATTTTGTTAATCTTTTGTCGCATTGGTATGTTTCGATTTTGTGATGGTACATTGCTCGAATACCCCTGGGTTGCGCATTTGCATTTACATGGTTTGTTATTCCATGTCTGGGATGGATTTATATTGTATAACTAGCCGGTGTCTAGAAGGTACGGAGTCTTACTACGATATCTATAATTTAACTTATATTATACTACTATTATTACTCATGGTCCCCAATCTCATATCCAGACGTGATGCTCATTGCTCTATCTACTTCTTGAATTGTAGACAAGACATGAATGCGTTAATGATATTCCCCGTTAAAAGACAGAATGCATGAACAAAAAGAGAAAGAGTTAGAAGAAATCTAGTAGAAACTCTCCACGATACTCTCCTTATTCGCCTCGCCCATACCCACGCCACGGGGACCCATTTCACCCAACCGGAACACACTCTCAACAACACTCAGCTCCGTCGCAGTAGTATCGAGACCAGTCACGGCCAACCAGTCGTTAACGACCATCCCAGCACCAACAACGGGGCTACCACGATTCACACTACCAGCGACAAGGGGCACCTGCAGCAAGGAAGAAAGTTCATCCTGGTCACGGATAGAGGTCTTGGGGTGGACGATACCGCCTTGGTTGGAAAGGGCCATGTAGGAGCCTGTCAGGACGTTGTCGGCAATGGTCTGGCGGAAGACTTCAACACCAAGAACGTCGGCGATTCTACTCAATTAGCATCCATCTTCTTCATAGCACAAAACGGAGTAGAAAAGGGAGAGGGGCGCACATTTCCTCAGTCTCACGCTCAATATCCGGGTGCACAAGGGCAACATGGTCATTGCAGCATATGACATTTCCCAATGCCGAGAGACGCTCTTCTATCCGTTGGATCTTAACGTGATCGGGAAGAGTATTCCGCAGATGCTGCAGTTCTTGGTCTGTGGTTGTTGTGGGGACAAGGAGGCCATTGCGATTTCTATTCATATATTAACATCTTTTTTCTTGAGTTCGTGTTTTCGACGGGAAAAGACGTACCCAGCTGTTAGACGGCCGATAATCCGGGTACCGGCGATCGTAGCGTGGCAGATGGGGATAACATCCTGAAGTTCGGCTTCGAAGACACTGTTTCTATTAGCCTCGTTCATAAACTCCTCTCTAGAAGGGAGCGTGAATACCTGTAAAAGTTCTCCGAAGCACCAACAGCGACAAGCGCGTACGAGTTGGTAAGTCTAGAGAAGACACCGACCCTACCAATTATCAGCACAATCCTCCCTGTAAACACAAATCCTTAATATGGTAACCTACTCGTTCGAGTTCTCAAATTGTGCGCGGACAGACATTATTTCGATCTGTTCGTTTCTTCGTTCGAATTGGACTGGATCAATCGGGGTATAGAAGGAAGCTCTTGCTCGTTCATGCAAGGTGGAGCTGGTCAACCGGTTCTTGTGTGTGCGCTGTCGCTCGAGGCAGTAGTATACAGCAACAGTGAGAGTAATAGGAAATCTCTATGTTCAATATAAAAGATCCAATTCAAGCGGTAGACGAGCTGAAGAGGTCAAATACGGACCGTAAAAAAAGAACAGGACTGAAATCATTTTTGCCCCACCGAGGGGAACTAAACCCGATCAGGAAGAGGAGTCACATGAGTCATTCGGAGTCATTGATGGAGACAGTCAATTGAGTCACTACGACTATGGAGTACTCTGTACTGGTATTTGCAATCCATTATAGGGTAATATACAAGGCTGACAATGCGAGCACAACAGCAACAAGAATAACAATCATACAGGACCATTCCGGCTCCAGACAAGGAAAAAAAAAAAAAAAAAAAAGCAAAAGGTAACCAATCACTAGACATGGGCTCGATATGCACACAAAACGGAAAGAAAGTGCCAAAGAACGCCTAACCAAGTCCCAGTAATACAATTGTAGTAGATCAGAAATATCAATTGGAAAAGAGAGAATAGCAAAAGGTCCACCCCGGATGGAACGTGGTACTCGTGATTTCGAAAGAGAATGGAGTCAATTGGAACAAGGTATCCGATTTCGAATCCTGTTTTGTCCGTTGTTAGCACCACACCATGGCTTTTAGCATGTCAGACTTAACCCGGACCCTAAGCGCACTGTTTAAGCGCAAGTATCCTAATATGGAGGACGAGGTCCCGATGGGTGATGCGGAGGCGGGAAATAAAGCGGATTACTCTGCAGAAAACCCGGCGGTGGGGGTCGCTGGAAATTAGACCCTGGAGGAGGTGGAAGCTGAGGAGGCCCGCCGCCAGGAACAAAAGGGTCTGGAAGACCTAATTGCTCATTGATCGACGGGATCTGCTGACCAGCTGGCAAGAGAGGACGGGGTTGTTGCCGCGCCGGCCCCGGTTGCGACGGTAAAGGATGGTGTCCCGGTCGTGGTAGCATGTAGGGCCGTGGATCCGCCATTGGTTGTGGGAGGAGCGTACGAAGCATGGATGGCCGCGGGGTCCTAATTGGGACCTCGCTAGAAGCCACATCGGCAAGTGCGGACAAAGCCATAGCCGGCATCTCGGACGCGGTTTGAGCAGGAGCAGAGATTTCAGGTATGGGCTGGTTGGCGATAGCATTAGTCGCCTCTAGCAACATCTCTAATGTTCCATATGCTGGTTGATTAGTGGGTTCAGGTCCATGGGTCTCCCGCATCTCCTTCATCTGTGGGTCAATATCTTCGCCTAGTCTCACGCGTTGAACGAACTGCTCCCATCCCTTGTCGGCTCGTTCATAAGCTGCCGCTCCAGCAGGTTCTCTCACGTGGTTTGAATTGAAACCCCGTATGAACTCCCTGGTGGGCGGAGCGACTGGCCTCTTGTACTGCTCTGTTTCTGAACCATCTGTCTAAAGGCGTCATTAGCATTTTATAACACCTTAACAGTATATACAAGAGACTTGCCTCCGTGTGTTCATCATCTTCTGCAGCACGACGGCCCTCCACAAAAGCCATGTAGTCACCTTGCGCGGCAAGAAAGTGCTCCTCTTTGATATTGCGGGCAGATGCCTATCATTGTTAGTCCTCGTAAATCTCACACATAAAGTTGCCCAGCTTACGTGAAACTTTTGCTCAAGGCGATCTTGTTCAGAGGCGAACAAGATATTCTCCTGCTCAACTCGGAATTCATATTCGTGACGCAGAATGTCTTGCCTTTTTTGGCGGTATGCTGTCAGAATCGCTTCGAGCTTTTCAAACTCGGGCACCTTTTGATGAGCATTCTTGTCACGGGCCAGTTGATTTTCTGTTCGAACGGCCATCACATGCAAAGCCAATCTCTGTGCGGCTGCCACTTTCTTGAATGCGCGGTCCAGCTCCAACTTGCGGTCCAATAACTTCCGCGCGGCGGCAAAGGGGGATGGAGAGCGTTCAGGCCTTAACTCCGGACTTTCCATCTGTCGGTCACGTCCTGCGGCTGCAGCGGCTGCAGCACGGCGAGCAGCTGGTCCCTTGCCCTTTGGACGACCTTTACCCTTGGCCCGACCCCTAACAATGCGCGCTGCCTGGCGCCCTTTGACGGTTGTTGGTCTGGTAGTAGATCCCATTCCATTTGAAACGATAGATTCCTCAGCATCGGTAATCTGACGTGATTCGTCATCCGCTCTAGATTCCTCCGTGGCATCCGCGTGAGACAGTGAATCATGTTTCTCTGCCGTGCCATTTTGTAGTTGCTGTTCTAATGCGCGATCTAGGTCAGCTTCTTCAAGCTTGGGCTTCTTTTCTGAAGCTGTTGGAGAGACATCTGCTGGTCTAGTGAAAGCATTGGCTTCCGCTGCTGGGGAATTGCGCTCCTTTTGAGATGGACTGGGCGATGGTGGGGGTATCTCTTGCTGCGCATTAGTCGACGCACCATCGTTGTTTAGATTGGCGTCTAATGTTTCTTCGGCGGGATTCAATTCGATTATTGGGTCCTCCGGAGCATCTGTGTCTCCAATTTTGGATTCTTTGGAGATGTCCGCCTCGTCAGGGGACGGAGATTTTGTGATGGCTGCAGTAGCAGCATCGTCTGTATCTTCAGCCTTGTTTCTGCTACTCGAAGCCTTCGTTGGACTAGGCTCTAAAGGATTTCCTTCCACAGCTTCATCAAAAGAGGCATGTGGGTTGGGCCCCAGGGCCCTGATTCTGGCGGACTGCCTCGTAGTTCGAGGGGTTTCCTCAACTACCGAGCCACGCTTCATACGCTTCATCCGGGGAGTTTCAGGGCCTTGGGAAGGAGCAGAAGCACCTGGTTCCAACTGCTGCGAAGATGAGAGAGCTATGGCTCGTCCTCGAGAAGTACGAGTCTCGCGTGCATTAATTGGATTAGCATTGGCATTATTTGCCAGCGCACCACGAGTGTTTAGTTTGACGATGCGTGACCGACGAGCAGGAGTGTTGCTGTTATTGTTATTACTGGTTGAAGAGGTAGTAGTGCTATTGTTATGGTTCCTGTCGTTGCCACGCGGATCGCGATTTGCCTGCGAAGCCGCGCTTCTTCTGGTGACGCGAACATTTTGAGCATCTACTGAAGATTAGCATTGTATACATGTATTGACGAAAGAGAGAACAAAAATGGAAAGGAAATGTTACTGTTTGCGGATTGTGAAGCCCCTTCGGAAGCAGCTGGAGCATGAGCGGTGTCAAGCTTCCGCTTGGCACCTGCCATTGCGATGCTGAGAATAAGGATTAGTCGGTGTTCGCAGAGGTTATTTATGGGGGTAATTAAGAAAGACAGAGAAGAGAAAGACGAGAACACGAAAAGAGAGAGAGAGAGAGGAAGTAGTCGACGGGAATAGAGAGTGTACAGAAGTCACGAGACCGGCGCGAAAAAGATGTAGTAAAAGCCAGTGTAGTATACACACGGCAGGCCGGACTTGGTAAGAGGAGATGACAAACACAGAGATACAAATCAATGTATTACAGAGAGTTTTTGAGGTTTATACACACGCAGTAAGAAATAGCCAGGAAGAAAAGAGCCAGGAAGAACGCATTGAGGGGATTGAAAAGCTAACAGAGGAAGACATACAGAGAGTAGTGAAAAACGGAAAACAGGGAGAAAAGAGAAGGAAAAGCAATGTAGAAGAGACTCAATCATACAAAATAGATTCATGCGAATGATAGCAAACGGAAGAAGAGAAGGGAAAGAAGAGAAAAGGTCGGGATGCTATGCGACGAAAAGATGTACAGCGCCGAGTAGAGAACGGAAACGCGCGTGCAAAAGGGAGATGAGCATCAAATACAATGGAAATAGGGAAAGAGAGAAGAGTACAAGAGAGTATACTATAAAATAAAAGCAAAGAACTCACCTAGTATTGTATAGGAACGCTTTTTAGAGAGGCAATGAATGAAGGCGAAGTACAATAGAAATCCGCGAAATAAGAAAAGACTCGAGCCAAGTAAAAAACGAGGTTCGGCCAAGTGGATCAGCCGCCGTCAGTAACGCCGCAGTTGAAAGGAGTATAATATGTGAAATAGAAAAGAGGGATATCAAAGAAGCAAGAAATGAAAATGTAAAGAAGAGGAGTAAAATAAAAGATAAAATAAAAACAGAGTAGGGAAATGAAGGTTAGCGTCAATGTGGTGGGAGTCGTGTCGTTCATCCGGAACAGTAGTAGTAACAGTGGTTAAGCAATGTTTGCATGGACAACATCGCATCACAAATCTCTGTCTAATTTTTTGCGTGGTAAAATCTTAGTGCAATCTGTACAATCGAGTATTCTCTCAACTCAATCATCCACACTATCCTGAGGCAATCTAGCTTTTTTCATTGGACGTCTGACTACAAGGTTCTAGTATACCCCTGTACAAATGTGCATATGCGTCAGCCATCAAACAAAGAATGGGCATCAATACTCGAGAATTATAAGCCTTGGTTAGTCAGTAATCTTCGTCTTTTATCGCAGCACATTCCCTTAACCTATTCTTCCTTTCCTCCCCCTTATCGTCCAATCGCCATCATGAGAATGGATTATGATGATGTCGCTTGGGAACAAAACGACAAAGTATTCAATCATTTCAAGAAAAATAAGGTCACCAAGCCTCATGTGCTTCTGGCAGTCATAAATTTCATGGCAGGTACCGATCCGAGAGTCGACCCGTTGACCATGTCCGGATAGAAGGTGTGGAGCGTTCAACTTATGTTTCCGAATGATCCTTAAAGATGGACTCTCTTCTCTCCTACACTTTCCAGTTCCTGGTGGAGTGGTGTTTTCAGAGGGAAAAGGTGCGGAATGAGATTGCGGTTATAACCTTCCTGAAACAAAACACGAAACCCCTGTGCCTACCGTTATTCACTATGACATGGGCGATGAGAGTTCTGCAGAACTAGGTCCGTTTATTCTTATGGGTCACGTGGAGCATGCGTGCCATCTTTTGAGAAGATTCGCTAGCCAGATATGTAAATGACGATTGGAGTATCAACCACCGGCCATGGACCATGAACATAAACGAGCTCGTTCAGCTGGGGAACCTCCCTCCCAGGTTGCTCCCACACTCGACCTTCGCCGCTGCTTCATTGTACTACCAAAGCTTGGCCAAGACATATTGAATGCATTTGGAAACCCAACGGAATAACGCTTTTGATTCAGAAGAGGACTGCTACTCCAAGTACGTTGCCAGAATGTTATTCCATAAACTGACAGAAGAGTCCCGTCTACAAAATCCTACTACGCTTGACTCTGACCCATTCACGCTTTTTGCGATGACCTCTGTCCTACCAACGTTCTCCTTATGATAAAATGAAAATAACTGCAGTAATTGATTGAGAATTCACATATGCCGCTCCTATAGAATTCACCAACAGCCCGTCCTGGTGGCTACTATTGGACATGTCTGAAGATTGGCCATGCGGAAAACCAGATTGGATAAAAACCTATTAGCTATGCCTCGATACCTTTCTTCGGGTGCTCAAGTGTCAGGAGGCATTGCTATCGCCGTCGGTAACTTGATGGAGGAGCAGCGACTTTTTGGGAAAATGCGGGAAATTTAGGATTGCGATGGTTTCTGGGTCAACTATGGCGTGCGCGAAAGTTAGGTCTTTGATTCCATGTGGTCAATGATGAATGCAAAGTTCTCTGGTGGTGATATAGCGCTATACCAACGCGACTCGCTGCTCTATAGTGATGAGAGAATGGGACTACTTGATAACGTGGATAGGGAGGTAATGGAGGCTTTTATTCTGAAGAAGTTAGACTATAGTAAGGAGCGAATTCTAGATGACTGGAATGCACAATGACTGCTTGACCAGTTGTGTTTCTTGGCTACTGACAAAGCAGCAACAGCTCTATAGATTAAAACTTATATGGAGTCCTTATTCATTCCGATGAGCTATATTTTATATACAATAAACATACATTCGAGCTTACTGCAGGCATCAAATGATGTATGGTGGTCAGTCATGGATAGTTTTGTATTACTTTCTTTACCAAAATCGCTATATGTTCGGGGAATAAAACCATGCCCATTATCCAACTCCTTGCTCAAAAGACGAGACACAAAGAAAAAAACAAATAAATAAGCAACAAAGGAAATTAAATCAATTCTCAAGCGGCGATTCGTTCAAATCATACTTCTTCTCATACTGCAACATACTCTTCCGCAGATCTCCCGCCATGATGATCCCCGGCATGGGTTTTGATTTTGATGACGAAAGGGACGGCGGACAGGAAGAAGACATCTCACCCTCCTCAGCCGTGCCCATCCTCTCCAATAATAATGGTGAATGAGAACGCCCGTTATTGCTTACCCGCAGCGAGTTGGACGATCGTACGCGGCTCAGTGTCCTTGCAGAGATGGTCGTCCCGGCCACAGGTGATGCTTTGACTATCGTCCCTGGCATTGGTGTCGGGGGTGGCGATGGGCTATCAGAGCGGAAGAGTGGATGAATGTTCTTCTCATTGGAAGGGAGAATAAGTTTCGGGGGATGTGGTCTCATGCTGGTTGTCGCGATAGACTCTAGGTTGACTGAGGGTTCTGTGGGTGAAGGTGGAGATGGGAGGATCAGGAGACTATCCATGGATCTCACATCTGAGTCAGTCCGTTTTGGTGCTGGATTGGAAGTAGAGGCCGTAGTAGTGGTAGTGGACTGATGTTCTTGGTCGGCCACGCTGCAGGTGTCACGACCCTCAGAAACATCAGGCTTGGAAGGCGACGACATAACTCCTGCATGCAGATCGATCGACTCGTGCTTCGAGTCCTGCTGGAAGAGTGTCTTGCCTGAATACCGACTAGATACGCGCGTGACCACATTTGACATGCATGGCCGCACAGGCGCCAGTCCATCAGTGCTCGTCTTAGGATTGAGAGACAATGACGGTCGGTTGGATTCAACTGTAATCGAGAGCGATGGTGAGTCCGAGCGCTCTTGTGTCCTTTCGTCCGAATGACGTTCATCCAGCCTCTCGAGCTCATGGGACAGCGGACGTGGCCAACTGTGGGTATTCTCCTCATCTTGTTGCCTTGCCCTGGGGACTAAGTGAAATCCGCAAGAGATAGCTTGCGCAATAACTGAAAAGGCCCAAAAGATATTGCGAGTAATGAACTGTGCCTGGGCCTGCGCCGTCGTCAGACTCTTTGCGATTATGCCGGCTGTGGTCCCCGCCGCTAGGAGGAGGTAGGCGACGATTAGAATGTGAACAGTGTGTTGCCAGGTCCCCCACGACCCATTTTTTGTTTTAGTTCTGGGATGCTGTGTTTGGATCACGAGCAGTAGGGCCAGCACAACGCAGCCAACTACGCTGAGACTGAGTACGGCTAACTCAAAAGAGGATCTGGTCCAGGCGTAGCATACGCCATCGAGGATGGTAGCGATAACAGTAAGGGCAATAGCAGTGCCTCCTAAGGAGTAACCCACGGTTGTATGCATACTGGTAGGATAATCTGGATATGGTTTGTCTAAAGGGGTATGCGTATAATGAGTATCCAAAAAGGCAAAATAAAGAGTAAAACGATAGCAATGCTTAATTTAAAAGTCATAAGAGCTGAAGACATGTACAAACAAGAGTCATAACCGTAATGATTGATGTGGAGGAGGGATGAATGTGTAGTAGGACCGGAATTGCAACGGGAACTGCCAACAATTAATACTTCGCATGGCTCCAATTTTTCCTGAATAAAATGCATCTACCTGGAAAAAGTTGACTCAGTGGAAACGGGGAAAGGGTTCCGCAACGCCATCCATGTGAGATGCATGAAATCGTTGGATGATAGATGCCAATCGTCCCGGACCGATCATGGCAGCGTCCAGGATCATCACCCGGATCTTGATCCATCCTTCCATAAAACTGGTCAGAGTTTATAGCAATTTCTGTAATGAGGACAAGGCAGCCTGTATGATGATTAGGACTGGATGCTGTGTGACTTCAATTGTGCTTCACTTCCAATCATAATCCCGCATAATGGCCGTATCCATTTTCACTTGGACTGCCTCGAAGCATCGCGACTCATGTAAATCTCAGATTGATGAGATCCCAAGGGCCAGGGGGCGCTGGCATCATCCTCCAGTTCCATAAGTTCCGATAAAAACCAGGCAGTACTTGCATGGAACACATCACGAACACAGCAATTTGTCAAGGTTCCAATTCTATTTATCGTCTGTACGATCTTCGAGATCCGATAAATCGAACCAGCACTAGTGAATCAGAACAGAAGTACCTTATCTGTTCCATGGCAATAGTTTAGCTGGTAGGATGAGTCCAGTGGCCGATGTGATGCATCATAGGGGAATTGACGATGGGAGTGAAGAATCCGGAGAGGACCGATAGTCCGGAACGAACCAAATAGACATGCAGGTACACGGACAGAGTCAAGACAAGGAATTAACCTGCAAAAGAAACATCTGTACATGATTGGTTTATCTGTTGATTCCTGGTGATAGATATATTGTCAGGATGTAGAGAGCGGTGCAATGCACAGCCCGGAGATGTCTTTCCGCCTCCCTCCCTCCCTCTCTTACTCTGCGAGCGTTACTATGTCCTTGATCTAGACTATCGAGCTGACTCGGTTAGTCTACATCAAATATTCGTTTCCATATTAAATATATTAAAAGGAATATGTACGGGGATTCCGTGCTCGTAGGGATAAATAATTGATTATCTAAATTGTGGCGCGGCTTAGCGAAGTGTGGCTGGTGTAGTCACCGCCTTGTTTCTGCCAGCATCATGTCCATTCGTTCATCATCGTCTTTTGCGGCTGCTTCTTTTCCGTTCTTGTTATTGCACCAGTTTTTATCCGTTGAAGAATCTTCTCGACTGGTCATTCTCCTCGGCTTCTTGCCTTTATTCTCATTGCTTCCTGCACTTCGTTGCTTTTCTCGTCGTTCATCCTCCGTCTGCCTTTTCAACCCCTCCTCTTTCTGTTGGTGGCGCAAAGATGAAGCTCACCTTCAAGGTCCGTCCATCTTCGCTTTTCTTCCACCCTATGACATATCACTTACCCTGAATCTTTCGTGTCTACAGGATTTGAAACAACAAAAGTTCACCATCGATGCTGAGCCATCGGAGACGGTAAGTTTTGATGTCTTGTAGCTTAGCCAGCATCCAGTCAGTGCGGGGCTAAAATGAGATGGTTACTATCAGGTCGGACAAGTCAAGGAGAAGATTTCTACTGAGAAAGGATGGGAGGTTCCTCAGCTGAAGCTCATCTACTCCGGTATGTCGAATAATGATCCCTTTCACGCGGGATTCATTTTCCACTCCGTATTTTTTGAGCAGCGTGGGCTCCGGGTCTGGGCCAGCCGTTGATTTCAGCTACAGGAAAGATTCTTCAAGATGACAAGACCATCGAATCATATACTATCGAGGAAAAGGGTTTCATAGTGTGCATGGTATCTAAGGTAACCATTCTTTCAATTCCTTTTCTGTTTCAGATTGTTGGATGGAAGATTAACTCTTCGACTTCTACAGCCTAAGACCGCTCCTTCCTCCTCCGCCGCTTCTTCTCAAGCACCATCAACCCCTGCGAGAGCACCTGCTTCAACGCCAGCTGCACCAGCTGCACCAGCTGCTCCCGCGCCATCGGCAGCCACCTCGACCCCGGCCGTCCCTACGACTCCTTCTCCTGCTGGAGCCCCCCCGGCGCCAGCCGATACCCCCGCGCTCAATGACCCGTCTGCCTTGCTCAGCGGTTCGCAGAGTGAACCTGTTATTGCTCAGATGGAGAGTATGGGTTTCGCTAGAGAAGACATTACTCGTGCAATGAGAGCCGCCTTTTTCAATCCTGATCGTGCGATTGAATATCTGTTGAGCGTATGTTTCACTGTTTCCCACTGCATTTTCCCTTACGCGCTTCAAGCTAATAATCGTAAAAAGGGCATCCCAGAAAACATTGAAGAGGAACAACAACAATCCGCTGCGGCTGCCCGTGCCGCCCAGGAACCTGCCGGTGAAACCCCCTCCGCCCCCGCTGCCCCTTCTGGCGAAGACGAGCCTGTCAACCTGTTTGAAGCCGCAGCCCAGGCTGGTAACGAAGGCACACGTGGGTCGCGTGCCGCTGGTGCTGGTGCTGGTGCTGGGGGCGAAGCGCTTCCAAACCTCGATTTCCTTCGTAACAACCCTCATTTCCAACAATTGCGTCAGCTTGTTCAACAGCAGCCTCAGATGCTCGAGCCCATTCTTCAGCAGGTTGCCGCTGGTAACCCTCAGATCGCGCAACTCATTGGCCAAAATGAAGAGCAATTCCTCCAGCTGTTGAGCGAAGACGGTGATGACGTGCTTCCTCCTGGTACACAGACGATCAGTGTTACGGAGGAGGAGAGAGATGCTATTGAGCGCGTACGTGCATTCCATCGTTCCCCTTTCTCCTTGGTTTTTACACGCTAACAATTTTTTTAGCTTTGCCGTCTTGGCTTCTCGCGGGATCTGGTTATCCAAGCCTACTTTGCTTGCGACAAAAACGAAGAGCTTGCTGCAAACTATTTGTTCGAGAACCCCGACGACCCCGACGATCTATAAATTCCTCATCTCTTGACGAGGAAGTTGTTGACAAACTTTCCGTTCTTTTCTTTTCCTCTCTCCGTAACGACTACCTTTCATGTATGATTCCGGATCCAATGCCTTTTATTTCTTTTTTATGGCTGTCCTGTTTATTGGGCCACGGCACAGCTTGGCGTCTTCGAAATCCCACATTCGATGAGTTGACTAGCGTGTGTTTTCTGCTACTACTATTTAGCCCAATATGTAGTGTTGATTCCAATATGTTTAATTCTCTATCACTGGCTGTCATTCTGTTCTTTCTAATTCTTCGAAGTAAAAGTCAAGTGTAAGGATAGTAATTAAAACTGGAGATTTAAAATAACAACCGTCACACGAAATTGATTGTTTGTCATGGTCATTGAAGGGTTACTATGCATGTTTCCCACATGCAGTATGCATATATTCCGAACCTATCAACCAACCAAATATGCCTATTTTATATTTAAATCTAAATAATCTACCTACTCTGACAAATAAAATAAAAAAAGAAAGAAACTTGCTAATCTGGTCCTTTATCCTCAGATAAACACTGCCGTCTAGCTGCCCAAACACCCAACCCCCGTCTACCCACAACACGAAATAACGTGGGGATCACACCATCATCACCAAAGTCCAGGTCATCGAGGTTGAGATGTTTCTTGTAGTACCACAGTTCGTGGAGCTCGATATCCTCCTTTTCTTCATTGGACTGAGAGGAAGAAGTAGGTATGTAGCGATCGAGGAAGGTGGCTGATTTTGGCGCAACCACATATATTTCCTTGTCCTTGTCTATGTTGTTCACGTCGACTGGGCATGTAGGAAGGGTTTGGTTGAGGTGGCTGATCAGTTCCTCGCCGGGAATACCCATTAGGTCGTTTGTGGTGATGTCGAGGGACTCGCCTAGCAACCATCGCGGAGGAGAGTAAGTCTTCCACCAGAAGACTGTGGCAGCTGCGGCGTCTTGTCCTGCTCGGTGGTCTGCGATAATACCGGGAATGGCGAGCTGAGTCGGTACCACGCCGCCCTGATGGTAAATACCCATGAGAACAGCCATGGTGACATTGAAGATAACCCAAGCTCCCTGCAGAAGCACGGATTGCTTCCGGGTACTTTGCATATGGAAACAGCTGAGGAGTAATGGAATGCAGGGAATCAGAAAGCGCGGTTCCTGGTGCGGGAAGACAGAGAGGAGGATGGTAGCTGAGATGGCAGATGCAGCGCGCATGTTCTTCACCCACGAGGGGATGGCTAGCGGCCGTTTGGGATTGCCAGAGAATAGCGACGCGATCATCATGATATAGGCGGGGCCTAGGAGTTGGGGGAGATTGGCGAGAAAGTGTTGGTAGTGTGGGTGGAGGCCATGGTGGGCTAGGTTTGAGGCATCGGAGTTGTAGAGGAAATTGTTGAGGGGGGTAATTACGGGAGAGCGTAGAGCTTCGATGAGTGATACGGAGGGTTTGTAGAAGATTGTGTCGCCGAGGATTGCGATGAAAGCGAAGAACAGTCCGGAGGGGATGAAGGAGAGGATGGAGAGTGGACTGTCGTGGGTCAGTGGGGAGACGTGAGAGGAAGTGAACGCAGATACTGACTTGCGCTGAAAATGCGGCAACAGCAGGAGCCCCGGAAGGACGAGGAAAGCTGGGAAAGTGATGCGATTGAAGACACCAGCTACGGCGATGAATGCGAGCACGGCGCAGGAGAAATGCGAAGAGCGTCGCTACATAGATTAGTCGACTGAGCGTCACCAGGTATTTGTGAGTACCAACTTTGTTCTCAACGATGCGCCGGATCAACACCAGCCCCCAGGCGACCAGCAGAGTCTCGAGCGAATTGGAAAACGTATGCGTCTGATAGGTCCATGTGACATACGACGAGGCCACCAGCACGATGGTTGCGCGCCGATGCCGCGGAGACGGTACGAACTCATAGATTGCCCAATCTTCCAGTACAAAGGTTAACAGGAACATGACACCTCGAATGACATTATAGACCAGCTTTGGGGGCGGGTTCCCCATTCCCATCTCCGAGTAGAACCATTTCAGCAGGCTCATAGGCACATCGTAGACGGGCCATAGCGGGAAGACGCTGCGAATGGGGTGATCGGAGGTGAATTCCCATGATTGTATGGAAGGATAGAAAAAGTTGCGACCTATTTTAGAATTGGATTAGCTGCTGTCGATGCCAATGCCTCGGTATATGGAGTATGGTATCCTTTTTGACAGCGCAGATCAAGCGTCATCCTTGGGATCAGGGGATATTTCGGGGAGGGGCATATGTAGAAGGATCGCATTTCATGTTGCATGTCGCGCATTGGCACAATCGGAGAATATTGACCATCCTGAGGCCCAGGGGTAAATGAACCAACCTGCAAAGATCTCTGGACCCTGAAAGTTCTCGTCCGGATGGAGATAGCTGGGTGACAGCGCAAAGTAAACACGAATCACCAGTAGAAGCAAATAGGTTCGCCTCCACATGACTCAGATAGCTATTTGGAGACTTATTGCATGTCAGGCAGAAGCGAAGACTAAAAGGGATCGATATAATCGATATTAGGAGTATTAATATGTATAATAATAAGACAGCGACCAGAGTTGAAAGGGGATTAAATGAATGTATCGAGTTCCCCTCCGAAAAAGGATAAGCTTAGACGAGACGCGTCGGAGGGGATGAGAAGTGATATCACTGGCTATAGAAAAGGAAAGGAATATTAGCCAGTACTAAAGCACTTCTACATATTCGTACTCCAGATATAAAACATTGCTATGAATTGTGCATACTTACATATTACTTTACATTCATCAACTACTTGTACTAGTCAGCCAATAGTCACTCAATTATGCCTAAAAGAGCTCTAAATAAAAGTGCTTGACTCTCACTTAAATTCATGTTTCTTTTGATACATACCACTGAATTCTGCCTTGCTAGTGCCTTGTGATAAAAAAAAAAAAAAAACCAGAAAACACACCTTTTCCGCCTCCGATTCACTAGTAATATATTACCACCCATTACGGTAATCCAGCTCTTTCAGTCTCCGTCGACATTGTGACTCTCTCTTTCTTCAACTCTCTGACGGATTCCTTCATTTCTAAAACAAGGCTGTTTTATCATATAAACGACAGGTTTGTTCCCGCTGCCCTTATCCCTATGCTAATCTCTTCCATCACTTTTCTCGAATTTGAAGCTTGTCAGTACAAGTGATTCCTTCCCCGCCTTTAAACGTCTCTACTTGTTGTCATCCAACCATGCATTCACTGAGTCTGACCCTGGACTAATCGCCTTTTACCAGAAACTCTCTAAAGAGCCTTTAAACAACATACCCCTCAAAATGGCTACTTCCACCATCACTCTCACCAGCTCCGACGGCGTTGAGATCAGTGTCGGTAAGTGGTCGATCCAAAGCGCTGCGTGCCATATGCCATATGCCATGCACCATGCACCATGGACTAACTGTTTCTCTCCTTCTAGAGCGTGATGTTGCGGAGCGTTCCATCCTCATCAAGAACATGCTCGAAGACTTGGGCGAGTCGGACGAAGCTATCCCCATTCCCAACGTGCGTCTTTCATATCCCTTGTCGACGGTTGCGGTAATACTGATTTCCATGGTGTAGGTCAACGAGGCAGTTCTGCGCAAGGTGATTGAATGGTGCACCCACCACAAGAGCGACCCTCCTAGCACCGGTGACGATGACGACTCCCGCCGCAAGACCACCGACATCGACGAGTGGGACCAGAAGTTCATGCAGGTCGACCAGGAGATGCTTTTCGAGATTATCTTGGTACGCCATACTGAATATCTGATAGGGGAATATTCTTTAACTAACGGTTTTCTTTTATAGGCCGCCAACTACCTCGATATCAAGGCATTGCTGGACGTTGGCTGCAAGACCGTCGCCAACATGATCAAGGGCAAGTCGCCCGAGGAGATCCGTAAGACCTTTAACATCCAGAATGACTTCACCCCCGAGGAAGAAGACCAGATTCGTCGTGAAAACGAGTGGGCTGAAGAGTGAGTTACACTAGTCCGTGAACCATGTCGAATCACTGCTAAATGTGATCCTTCCTACAGCCGCTAGGTTTCTTTTTCCATCTGCGTGATTATTTGCTATGATATCCTCTGGAATATTGCTAGGAGAACAAATTTAATGATGATGAAACGGGACTAGATCCTCCAATAACACGGCGTTAGGCTTCTTTCAGGTCAGCGATTTTTCTTCTCTTTCGCTGGGTCTGTTTGCTCTTCGTTTCAGGCCCGGATTTCATATTCCACTTAGAATGGATTCGGATTGATCTACGATAAGCCCAATAAGACATATTCAGTCCCCTTGCGTAACAAGGTCGAGACACCTATTGGACCTCGGTGTTTAGTCTGAAATACACATGTAGAACGATATCGCCGCGCAATATTCCTGTCATAGACATTTGAAATTTTCACGTTTCAGCTCGTGTACATCATACGTAGGACATGCTAGTAAGTCAAGAACCGCAACATCAAACCCAACCCCCGGGCATATAATTGTCTCCGTAGTTACTGTTTTCTTTCGAACTTGACAAATGCAAAGCCATCCATCCATCGACCTTAATTAAGTACATTGGTACTTATAGTCCAGATCGCGCGTGGGAAACAAGACGAGATCACGAATTGAGAAACGAAAAAAGTATGAACTTGTCGAAACTAGAAGTAGATGAATAATTCTTTCAATTCGAACCAGTAACCATAGTCGGCGCGTAACAAGCCGAGCCCATAGACGTAAATTAACATTTTGTCGAGCTAGCCATCAACAACCAGTCATCTAGAAAATTTTTCGCTCTTCTTTTATTCTTTCAGGAGGAACACATTCGCGGCGTCATGATCGAACGAAAACAGGCATCTCGGTCGGATGGAAAGGAGGAGGGTGAAATATCGACGAATTTACAGACCGAGACGGGTCTTGCGCCAGTGCCTCCGCTTAGCGTTGTAGCTGTGAGAAGAGGATCGTTAGCCTTCTGCCTTTTGTCTCCACTTGGTTCCAAATCGGTCGTGGTGAGTAGCGGGAGAAAAGTTGTCGTCGCTCCTGAAAACCGCCAGAGGAAATCGATTCAGGTGTTTTCGAGGTCAGGGAGTATTTACTTGATGGTGTTACCGGTCCTCAAACGAATCCACTGAGGGATGGGACGGTTCTGGCGCTGGGCTTTAGCAAGCTTCTGCTTGGTGCGGAAACTCTTGTGGCTCTATACGGACATTTTAGTTAGCAACTTTCTCCCTGGATGAAAATCACAGATAAAATATGCAAATTGAGGGCAAATGGCATGTCTCATAGCAAAAAGGGTACTAACCGGCATCTTGAAGACTTGTCGCGACGGCGAGCTGAAAAGGTATGGTCTGGCGATAAGTGAGGTTGTCGACTCTTTGACGGGCGGTGATTTTTGTGCGGACAGGGCTTGGTGGGTTCGCTTCGGGGGTCAGGTGATTTGCGCCTGGGGCAGGCATAGAATTGACACCTGAAATTCCAGGCATTTATTATCCGCCCTAGTTACGGAATAGTTAACGTAGAAGTTTATATTGTACAGTTCTGGCTGGAAGGATTTGGCGATGTGTTGGACTAGAGTTTTACAATTGCCTAAGAAGCAGCCGATAGCTACAGTTGGAATGAGGCTTTCGATCAGCAGCTCTTCTACGGTTTCTGCTTTGACCAAACCAAATTGTAACTATCTGCTGTTGAGCGGTAAGGTCTTGTATTTGATCCGTCCATAACTATTCTACTATGCGAAAAATTCAGTTAAAGTGTGACTCAGGAGGGAGAAAAACGTAACTTCAGCTAAGCAAACATCCGGGATTCCTCTCTTTGTTCGTGTGCATCACCAACCCTGACTCGGGCGTTTACTGATCACCGGGAGACAAAAGACTCTGTACAGGGCTCTTGTATTCTTGGCATGCCATGTAGCTCAGTGGAGAAGCATAATTTTGTTATACAACTCCCTTTATTCTTTGCTAAAAGGTGCAAAGGACAAACAAAAACCAACTATGATTGGCTAAAATACGAAGCATAGGTCTAAATCTTCGGCCTCGCAGAAGAATTCCAGGGATTTTGTTCCTCGTGGCGTAGAACCTTGATTAACAGAGCTGTCATCGATCCCCGATTGTCAATGCGGACTCCTGTCCTACCCATGCAGCAAAAGTGACCGGTCGGAAACCCTCCGTTCCTTTCCTGCAAAGACAGGAGCCGCTTCAAATCTTGTCAGTAAACAACCGGAGGCAGACCAATCACTTGACAAAATGAGGCACGCAGCACAAGGGATACCGGGTTTGTGGGAGCGTTGGTTCGCTCGAGGAGTGTCTCCCGAATGATATTGAGCCGGCCTTTCAGCCCATCCGCGCCACATTCCATGTACAGCTGAGCCATGAAGTAGAGAAAGGCCTCGGGCATAGTATAGACCCGATTTCCATAGAGATAGGGCCGGTTCTTGTGACATTGAACCTCCAAGTCTTCTGTCTTCTTGATTCAGGGATCGTCGCCGCGGCCGAAGTGGTAGAAAACCCTAAGTATGTTGACGCAGACTTCGGGGGTTGTTCGGGTCTATTGTCGCAAAAGTAAGTCTGCACAATTCCATCCGGGTTCTGTTTTAATGCCATTTTGTCCAGAACCAAATTTACGCCGGCCAGTTTCGAGAAATAGCTCTCCGGAAGAGACAAGTAAGTCATGGATGCGGTGTCTGCGTCGGTGGGGAACTCCTTGGCCGTAAGAAGGGGATCCTCGTAGAAATAGTTCCATAAACCGCTGTTGGCATTGGCTTGTGTAGAGAGCTTTGTGTTCTTCCCGTGGCCATTGGCCTGAGCAGTAGACGGCCACTTGAGGTCAACAAGATTTGCATCCAGTGAATTCCCGGATGAATAATTGAACAAAATTATCCATCAGAGTGATATCCTGGCCTTTGGCAACGCTACGATGGTTCCAGCGTTGGCTTTCTTGTACACCTCAGCCCTTGCAAGCAGGTCTTGGAACAAATTCCGCGATGTTTGACAAATGATGCCAATTAAATCCTTGTCGACTACAAGACCATAAATTCCAGGGGATTGTGCGGCACAGATATTTTTAGCCTGGTCATCGACTACGACCACTTGATTGGGACGGCATCCGGTCTGGTCAGTGGCATGCTCAAAGAAGTACAAGTCAGGCTTTTGCATGCCAACATGGACGCCACAACCGCGCTGAGCAGTGACCAAGGCAGATTTATATTCTGACGGCTTGAAAATTATCTTGTTCCTTTTAGTGGTGTGTTCAAGCTCGGACTTACGACGTACTCGACTGATGTTCGACATGGCATAGATTTGCAAGTCCGGGTTGGAGCCCTTCAACTCTTGGACGATCTGCGCCAATTGCTCGTTCACAATCATCGAATTTTGCGCCTGTTCAAGGCTCTCCTTGACAACTAAGGTCTTGACACCGATAATGACGCTAAATTGTTGGTACATTATCAGATTTGCATCCCTGAGTACCAAGTACGCATAACTTATTTCGTATGCCTGGTCGAGTGAGGGATGGCCTCTATCCAGATCATGCCAGACTGTAGATGTACAATCAGGCGCAGTTGGTTTAACGAGCGTAGTGGTGTTCCGGGGGGGTTCGATCGAGCAGAACACCCTCGAGATCAAATATTAGAGCTTTGAAATACGGAGTCATAATCTGTCAACGAATAACGAACCTAACTTGTGATCCAATAGGTCAGATCGGTTTGTTCCGCTGAAAGCTTTAATGGGTGGTGATGAACATATATGTATACACAAGTCAGGCTGAATAGTATGAATAGATTCAGCCTTTTATGCGGGTGTCTCTATTAGTCCTCAGGGAAGCTGTCCCGGAGTTCATCTCGAGCCCTAGGAATTCAAACCGAGTCGAAGACTATAATCTCCGGATGAATAAACCTAAACTTTATCTCTAATACCAGAGTGCCATAGAGTGTCTAGGAATGGTGAGAGTAGCTCTTCTTTCAATGAAAATATGCCGGTCTCGTATTCATTTGCAGTCCGAATTAACTCTGGACCAGAAGACTCAATGTTCGCTTCGATTGAGTAGATAGTAAAGTACTGCTTAGGGCTTCATGTCAAATTCATTTGCATGGAGATGCATACGTCTACGGAATACGCGTTGCAAACGTATCCGCGGATGACTGAAACCGCGAGATTTACACCTGTATATTCAGGCATTTATAGCGTTCCTCAGGAATACGAATCCCGCTGACATAACCGTATTCAGTTCCGATAAATTATTTTCAGAAACGTATATGGTCAGGTGTCTATCCGTATTGATTAAAGTATACATGTAAAATAGCAAATTGCGCGTTCATGTGCATTGCACGCCTCGGTTCTTTTGTGCTCGTATACTCGTAAAGGGCCAGGCCGGCAAACCGGGGGCACATATCGTAAATAAAAGTTCTTATAGGGCGTCAAATGGCGGTGTTCAGAAACATCAAAAGCACAGAGCACATACAGAACGGAATGCTTCCCCTCCGATCCCCGTCACCGTGTTTTACTACAGAACGGAGTACTCTGTACAGCAAATCAAAGGATTCGATCTTTGCCCTATAGAGAGCCCGAAGCAACTGATGACTCCCGGGTGACCATCTTGGATTCTAACTGGCTCATTTGCAAGCGATATGCTGCAGCCGTTCGCAATTTGCTCGTTTTCGTTCTCGCTGTTGCAGGGTACGGAAACAAGACTTTGATACCCGAAATGGTAGTGGGTCTGTTTATCAGATTGGCTGTCGGAGTACGAGTAAGGAAATAAGGAAATACTTCTAAACTCCGTTATCGTTATAATGGTGATCACATGCCACACAATAATGTACATAGTTGACAGTAATGTTGACTCATGTTGACTGGTAGGTCATGCGATAGCGCATAAAATTATGCAAGATATGGACGGAGATAATTTTGACGTTTCGTACTCCGTATTTCTGGCGTATTCCGCCGTTTATCTGTGGCGGCTCCATAACAATCTACGGAGTACCCCAGGGTCTACACTAAGAGGGTCACCACTACTATACAATTCCAAAATCTCCTTAATATCCAGCGTAAAAGGGGCTTTCAGAAGAGATACTAACTAGCAGTGTTATCATAAGGTACTTGATTCTTTGTCTATACCACATAATCAGCATAGTCGGACTAAAAAAGCCCCTCCGATTGGCTGATAAGGCGAAGCATTGTCACTGCATAAAAAAAACTTTCATCGGATCGGAAGACTAGACCCCCGACCGCCGGGCCAGAATTATGCAGAACACGGACAGTCCCGCAAAAGGCGTAAATTCGTAACTAAAAAAGTAAGCTCTTGGTGGCCCTCGAAGACCTCAAAAAGGCTCCATGTCCGTCGTTTTTCTTCCTTTCGCTGGAGAGTCTGTTCATAGTCTACTGCCATTCTTACAATCTAGAGTGGACGGGATCTTGGTCGTTTAATCCAAGGACCGGCCCTAATTCGTTCTCTTTGTTCGTCACGATCAATATTTAACCGGTTGGGACTGACGTCGTTTGGCAAGAACAATATCTCTGCTGTTGACGACGCGATATCTCGAATCCCCTTTTTTATCTTGTTATTTCCTCTTACATTATCTTTCTTTTTCTTTTTTTTTTTTTGTTTCTTTCGCTCTGCAAGTCATACGTTACATGGTGTGAGGATCACGTCGGCAAAATTTACCACATAACCTCACCATATTGTCATTGAAGCTCTTGCTTCAACAACCCTCTGGACAATATGGCACAACCAGGTGACGGTTCGAAAGCCCTGGAAAAGGCCGTGGAGGATGGCCCCGTAGTGTCAACGCAGCGACAGACTCCCTCGCGCGCCTCCAGTACGACAATCGGGCAGCATGCAGGCAAAGAACAAGAAGCCAAATCAACTCCGGCGGCCAATTCATCCGATTCAGATGCCTTATATGCTCACATTCCAGAACACGAGAAACAAATTTTGAAGGACCAGCTTGATGGACCGGAAGTGAAGGCATCATTCGTCACCCTCTTTCGATATGCTTCCAAATGGGACATTGTGATTATGATCGTGAGCGCTATCTGCTCTATTGCAGCTGGTGCAGCGTTGCCCCTGTTCACGGTGAGTAGCCAGTACCTCACATGGTTAGGAATTATCAATGTTGATTAGTGCACGCTTTCAGATTCTATTCGGTTCGCTAGCCACGGCCTTCCAAAGTATCACTTTGGGAACCATTCCATACGACCAATTCTACGACAAACTAACGACCAACGTTTTATACTTTGTGTACCTCGGTATCGGTGAATTTGTCACAGTCTACATCTGCACCGTTGGATTCATCTACACTGGCGAGCATGTTACGCAAAAGATCCGTGAACACTATCTTGAGGCCATTCTGAGACAAAACATGGCCTATTTCGATCGCCTGGGTGCCGGTGAAGTGACCACCCGCATTACAGCAGACACGAACTTGGTCCAAGAAGGTATCTCCGAAAAAGTTGGGTTGACTTTGACCGCAATCGCTACCTTCGTCACGGGTTTCATCGTCGCCTATATCAAGGGTCCCAAATTGGCCGGAATTTGTACATGTACCATCGTTGCGATTGTCTTGATCATGGGAGGCAGCTCGCGATTCATCGTCCGGTTTAGCAAGCAAGCCCTGGGCAGCTACGGTGCCGGTGGAACTGTCGCGGAGGAAGTAATTAGCTCCGTTCGAAATGCCACCGCATTTGGCACTCAAGACAAGTTGGCCAAGCAATACGAAACACATCTGGCCGAAGGAGAGAAATGGGGCATCAAAGTGAAAATCATAGTTGGGGTTATGATTGGTGCCATGTTCGGAATCATGTTTATGAATTACGGTCTTGGTTTCTGGATGGGCTCTCGCTTTCTGGTCGCCGGCGATATGGATGTAGGTCATGTTTTGACAATCTTGATGGCCATCTTGATCGGCTCGTTCAGTTTGGGAAACGTTGGTCCACACGGTCAAGCTTTCACCAATGCTCTAGCCGCATCTGCTAAGATCTACAATACTATCGACCGCCACTCCCCATTGGACCCTTTCTCTGATGAAGGAAAAACGCTCGAGCACTTTGAAGGAAACATCGAGTTCCAGGACGTCAAGCACATTTACCCCTCGCGCCCGGAGGTCACGATCATGGATGGCGTCTCGCTGAGCATGCCTGCTGGAAAAACCACGGCCTTGGTTGGGCCTTCGGGGTCTGGAAAAAGTACCGTGGTCGGCCTTGTTGAACGCTTTTACCTTCCTGTTGGCGGTACTGTACTGTTGGATGGTCATGACATCCAAACTCTCAACCTTCGTTGGTTGCGCCAACAAATCTCACTCGTCAGTCAGGAACCTATCCTTTTTGGGACCACGATTTATCAAAACATATGTTACGGTCTTATCGGTACGAAGTTCGAGCAAGAGCCTGAAGGAAAAATCCGCGAACGAGTTGAAGAAGCAGCGAGGATGGCCAACGCCCATGACTTCGTCACAGCACTGCCAGAAGGATATGAAACCAATGTTGGCCAACGGGGTTTCCTGCTCTCTGGTGGTCAAAAGCAACGTATCGCCATTGCCCGTGCCATTGTCAGTGACCCGAAAATTCTGTTGCTTGATGAAGCAACATCTGCTTTGGATACCAAGTCGGAAGGTGTTGTGCAAGCAGCGCTTGACAGGGCCGCTGAAGGTCGGACAACTATCGTGATTGCACACCGCTTGTCTACGATTAAATCAGCCCATAACATCGTTGTCTTCGTCGATGGTCAGATTGCTGAGCAGGGCACTCACGACATGCTCGTCGATCGCGAAGGCCCTTATCGCAGCCTTGTGGAGGCGCAACGTATCAACGAGGAGAAGGACGCGGATGCCATGGAAGTTGAAGAGGAAACCGATGAGAAACAAGTCGCCGCCGAAGAAGTTGCTCGCATCAAAACCGCCACGAGTGCCTCGGGTTCGATGAACGAAAAGACCGATCAGCCCCTTGCACGAACGGATACCAAGCAGTCTATTTCGAGTATCGTCCTTTCGCAAATGCCACCCGAAACCCAGAAGAAGTACTCTCTGTGGGCATTGATCAAATTCATTGCGGGATTCAACAAGCCCGAGCTCTTATACATGTTTATCGGCCTGGTATTTTCTGTTCTTTCTGGTGGCGGCCAACCGACTCAGGCTGTGCTCTATGCTAAGGCAATCAGTTCGCTCTCCCAGCCTTTGAGCATGTCCGACCAGATCCGACATGATGCGAACTTCTGGTCGTTGATGTTCTTTGTAGTTGGCATTGCTCAGTTCATCAATTTTTCGACTCAGGGAACGGCGTTTGCTGTCTGCTCCGAGCGATTGATCTGTCGGGCCAGAAGCAAGGCATTTCGGGCAATGCTCCGCCAGGATATTACCTTTTTCGACCGAGAAGAGAACAGCACTGGTGCTCTGACGTCTTTTCTCTCTACGGAAACGAATCACCTGTCTGGGATCAGTGGTGCGACTCTCGGAACGATTTTGATGACGACTACGACACTTGGAGCGGCTATCATTATCTCATTGTCGCTTGGTTGGAAGCTGGCCCTCGTGTGTATTTCTGTGGTTCCGGTTTTGCTTTCCTGTGGATTCCTCCGGTTTTATATGCTTGCTCGATTCCAAAACCGATCCAAGAAAGCCTATGAATCGTCCGCCAACTATGCATGTGAGGCGACATCTGCCATCCGTACGGTAGCTTCTCTTACTCGAGAAAAGGATGTCTGGGAACAGTATCACGGCCAACTTGAGGAGCAAGGTCGGAAGAGCTTGGTCTCCATCCTGAAGTCCTCTGTTCTCTATGCTGCTTCCCAGGCCTTGGTTTTCTTCTGTGTTGCGCTTGGTTTCTGGTATGGTGGTACTCTTTTGGGTAAGGGTGAATACGACATCTTCCACTTCTTTGTTTGCTTTGCAGAAATCCTTTTCGGTGCGCAATCTGCCGGAACGATCTTCTCGTTCGCACCGGATATGGGCAAGGCGAAGAATGCTGCTGCAGAGTTCAGAATACTGTTCGACCGGAAGCCCGCCATCGACACCTGGTCTGAGGAGGGCGAAAAGATCGAATCGATTAAAGGCGAAGTTGAGTTCCGCGATGTGCACTTCCGGTACCCGACTCGTGGTGAGCAACCTGTTCTCCGGGGCTTGGACTTGAGCGTTAAGCCTGGCCAGTACATTGCACTTGTCGGCCCCAGTGGATGTGGTAAGAGTACTACGATTGCTCTTCTGGAACGCTTCTATGATGCGCTTGCCGGCAGTGTCCTTGTGGATGGCAAAGACATTACGGAGCTCAATGTGAACTCGTACCGCAGCTTCTTGTCACTTGTCAGTCAGGAACCCACGCTGTACCAAGGAACGATCAAGGAGAACATTCTGCTTGGGTCTGATAAGGATGATGTCTCGGAAGAGAATTTGATCAAGACATGCAAGGATGCCAACATTTACGACTTTATCATGTCTCTTCCGTAAGTTCCTCTTTATAACCTCTTTTCTGATTTAACTCTAACGAAATCATAGTGAGGGCTTCAACACTGTCGTTGGTAACAAGGGTGGCATGCTGTCAGGTGGACAGAAGCAACGAGTTGCCATTGCCCGCGCACTCCTCCGGAACCCAAAGATTCTCCTTCTTGACGAGGCTACATCAGCACTGGACTCTGAATCGGAGAAGGTCGTGCAGGCCGCTCTGGATGCCGCCGCTCGCGGACGTACCACCATAGCCGTGGCTCACCGTCTGAGCACGATCCAAAAGGCCGACATCATCTATGTGTTCGACCAGGGCAAGATCGTCGAAAGCGGCTCACACCACGAACTGATCCGCCTCAAGGGACGGTACTTCGAATTGGTGAACATGCAGAGTCTCGGAAAGGCTCAATAATCTTTCTCCATCATTTCATTCCTTCTCATGACTACTTCGATCTATACCTTTTAATCCCTCCTTTCTCCTCTCACCATCTTCCACCCTAATGTGTTGATGATATAATCTGTTGTGTCACGACAACTGATATCTTTGATATAATTCTTTATATTGCTAATTTTGGTTGATAGAAGGTGTTTTCTGGCTGCATGGCTTAATGTATTTAGACTTGAATGTTGGCATGATGACAAGTACATAATTAAAAGTTGCTGAGATTAAACTTGAACATTACTTTTTTGAATCTGGTATCCGTAACACCTCGTAACATCATAAATCGTCTAAATATAGTGCGCGGTATACACCAGTTAATCCTTCTCATCAGCCCCAAACTCCCTCTGCACCTCAATCTGTCTTACTCCACGTGCCTCGGCAATTAGCCCCATCAATCCCTGGGCGACATCCTTGATCTCATTGTAATCATGGAGAAGACGGATGTGCTGTTTTACCGTGATTGAAGGGTCATTTCTAGTGTTATTAGCATACACATACGGACCGAGGATTGGAGACAGGCATACTTTAGCTTAGCTTTAACCTCTGCAATTTCCCCCTCGAGTTGCTGTGTTTGGGATTGGAGGTCATTGATGGATGCTTGGAGTGTTTTCTATTTATGTTCAGGTTAGAATTTTACCTATATGTGCAAATGTGAGGAACATACTACCTTCCTTTCCCGCTGGAGCTGTTGCGGCGAAAGGTTCTGGCCGTTTTCGGATGATGTGAGATGGGGAGAATCGTGTTGAGAGGGCTGGGATTTATTTATTGCTGGGGAGAAGGGCATGTTGATCGGTTATTGGGTATGGTTGGTTATTCGTGGTTCAAGAGGATTGGTTATCTGGTTGTGGTTGGTGGTGGCGTGGTTGTACAGAACGGAGTCGGAGGAGCACAAGTAAAAAAGTGGGCTGTGATGATCTGAGATATGAATAGAATCGATTCTGGCTGGGCCAATAGAAAGGGGGATATTCAATCATAAGACACTGTTCTCTAAGATGAACGAAAGAGACATACGAAAATGAGTAGTAATACTTATTAACGTGAGGCCGAGTGGTATCTCAACGATTTTCTGAAACTTAGAAGACTCCTTCCTTTTGGCCACTAATTCTCCTATTACAATTATTCTTGCTATTTATTATTTACTCCTCTAACCGCATATATTTATAAGTAAAAAAAATATAATCTCCTATTTTGTTAGGTATATCCACTTTATCGGCGTCGTTGTGGCCATAGCATCCGTCCAATCCCATTGGCCCTTTTCCATTCCCCGTAATCCAAAGCGTCGTCGTCTTCTATTCCTCTTTTCCCTCCTTCAACTCCCCACTTTCTCACCACTTCTTCTCGGGTTGTTTTTCTCGGCTGTCTTCTACCGCGATGACGATACCAAATCCACTCCAACTCCGGGGTGGAGGCGTGTTGGCCGCGCTCTTCTTCCTCGTCCCGTCCGTTCTCGCGCATGGCGGCCATGAACAGGTCCCTGAAGGCAGTGCCGTTTCCGAAGATCCTATTGTACGTGGCCGTTCTCTTTTGTTTGGGTTTGGGGAATATGAACTGATGGTGACAGGACTCGACATTATGGATTCACATGATTCTTATGGGTCTCGCGTTTGGTATCATCTTTCCGCTGGGCATGGTTCTGGGGGTATGTTCCTGGTCATCGTGGATTATTCCTGAGGGATATCATACTAATCAACTAGATTACTCGCTCTCGCTGGCATGTCCCCCTCCAAGTCGTCGGAACGATCATCGCCGTCCTGGCCTACTTCCTCGGGCACGCTCACAAAGGTCGTCAATTCGCCAAGAACGTCCACGCTCCATTCGCGAATATCCTGATGATCCAGCTTATCGCGCAGGTCCTGTTGGGTGTCTATCTGAAGCTACACCTGTCCAAGGGGATCCATGGCTGGATCCGTCGGATTGTTGTCATTCTGCATGGAATACTCGGAAAGGCGATGCCGGTTGTCAGCTGGGCTCAGATGCTCTTTGGTGGAATCACTGCATTGGGCTTCTGTCGGGATGACCACATGGGCCAATGTCTGGCGCATTTCATCATGGGAAGTGCTTTCATCGCCTACGGAATCTTACTGACCCTCCTGCTCCTTGTTGGTCAGTACTGGCTGCGTCGCACCGGCCGCAGCCAGGAGTTCTTCGACTCGCTCGTTATCGCCGCGTGGGGATGTGTCAACACTTTCACTGAGCATCGCTGGGGAGGTCCATGGGTGCATAACGACCTGCAGCACACCACCATGGGAATTGTTTGGTGGTGCGCTGGTCTGCTGGGTGTCTGGCTAAGCAGGAAGCGCAACGGCGGGCCCAAGCGGAACATTATCCCTGGTATCGTTATTATGTTGACCGGTTATGCCATGTCTGGTCACCCTCAGCACTCGATGGTCAGCACTATGATTCACTCGTTCTTCGGCTACACGCTCATGGCTGCTGGAGCTACGAGAATCATTGAAATTGCCTTCGTGCTGGGGGATCGCAGCACTCTCAGTGTGGATGGTACTAATCCCAACAGCTTTCAGTACCTACCACCTTTCGTACGTTTCTTCTCCCCGGCACCGTTTCTATCAATATTAACGATAGTCTAGCTTCTGTACGCTTCGGGTTTCCTTTTCATGGGTGCCACCGAGGAGCAAATGCAGCTGTTGGAAGACGCCGGGATTACTCATGTCTCCTACATTCTGATTCTATTCAGCATCGCCTTTATTCTATTCCTCTGTAAGTTAACCCCTTAAAGCATGGTCTGCAGGGGTTATCTAACCTGTTTAGTCGTGAACATCCTCCTCCACATCTACGCCGTCCACGCATGGCCCGAATCTGCCAAAGCACAGCCCAATGATGACGACATCGATGCTGAAGATGGCGCACACCCTAAGCCCTCCCGTGCAAACGGTCATGCACGGACACCATCCGAGGCGCGGCACATCCACGACGCAGAGGCTTTTGAACTGCAGGGTCTTATCTCCGATGAAGAGGAAGAAGCCAGAGCCGGGCACCAAGGTCAGCACCAAAAGAATGAGGATGGGGAGCCTCAGACTCACCACTAAACCGTCTTAAGTCGTTACAATAATGGAATAAAAGTTGGTGGATTATCATATATACATAAATAGTGCCCTGGCTTCTCTTCTTTTGAATTTCAATTGTTTAGTGACATCTACCTCCGTCTTTTTATGCAGACGGAGTCCCGGATATCGATTTGCTTCTGCTGACTGGCGTTGGGTGGGATAGGCTTGCTTTTTATACCATTGTACACTATTCGTGCATATATTCAGCATTCATGGAGAAAGTCTTTGTTTCTGCAAGCATTAAGCGCAACCAAATTCAATCAATGCATTTCTGCATATGCGATACTATCGTACACTCATGATATTCAACTAGCTAGGTCTTAAAACAAAAACAACTACTACGTAAGATCAGTAACAGCGTTGTTATTATCATTCACAGCAGCCGGCCCAGGATGAACAGGAATCGCATTAACAGCCGCAGGCGTGACAGCCGGCATGGCATTCTCAACTTCCGGTGGGAAAAACGGGTGCAACGGATAAACCGGCGCGACGGACTTGTCGCCATCAAACAGCAAAAGGTTCTGCAGTGGTTGTTCACGTGCACTTAGGACATTGATAACGTCCTGCGCGAGAGAACCTCCTACGAATGCGGCGACGGGGCTCAGTTCACTACCTAGATTTTCAAGGAAGGTGCGCAGGAAGGTTGAGTCGAGCATGCTGATATCGAGTTTCAGCTCGTGATGCCTATCGCGGGCGAGTTTGGTGAAAGTCTCGAGGTCCTGGCGGGACGAGAGTGTGGGGAGGGGTGTGTGGTTTCCGGGGAGTTTTTGAAATTCCCACAGCGCACGGAGGCAGGTGAGGAGCGGTGTCACTTGTCTTTTGCGACGCGGGAGACGGGTGAAATCCTCGGGGAGGGGGGAGGTATTTGCCAGGATCAGGGGGGAGTAGACCTCTCGCTTGGTGACCATCTCGATGACCTTGTCGCTTTCAACTTTCGTGTTGATATTTAGTACGCTTCGTGTTGGGGTCTCTTGGGTTTGCGAGGGGATGTTGGATTTGGAGCGTTCGATAACGAAGTCGTGCGAGATTAAATCTGAGAAGACGTAGCCGTAGAAGCCGTGAAGGCCAGCGGCGTAGAATGGACGGTTGGCGAGACGGCAGGAGGCGTTGATCGTGGTGTAGGTGGAGAAGTCGAGCTCTGTTGCGATGACGATGTCGAACTGGGAGAAGTAGTCTGGTTGTTTAGCACGAACATTCTCTGTGTCGACTCGTAGTTGGACACGGGGGTTCATGGCGCGGATTTCAGCGCTGGCTGCTTGTGCGCGCTGTCGAAGTTAGCGCCTCAATTAAGAAGTTGGTCGTTGGGTGGATACATACATTCTGCCCAACATGCTCTTCACGCAAAAAGAACTGCGCTCCCAAATCCTCCTCCGTGACGGTCTCGTGGTCCAGGATGGTCAGGCCACCAATGCCTGCCAACACCAGGTTCTTGGCAACCTCGTTCGCCAGCGCCTTAATAGTGATTAGGAGTATTTTCGCGGATCGTAATCTAGAAGTCTTGTCAATGATATCCGTATAGGAATATGTCCAGAGATGCTTACTTTTCCTGCGCCTTCACACCCCAGAGTCGAATCTGACGGTCATACAGAGCAATCTCGTCTATTATATCCCAAAAATTGTCTGTCAGATGTCCATTCCTCTTCGTATGGGACTCGTATTCTTCTTACCAGCGCTAATCGATTGGGTCATGTTCTCCTGCGACGCCATCTTGTCACACGACGTGAATTGTTCTTCAGTTAATAAGGCTTGGTGGAAGAAGAGCCGTAGATAATCCGGAGCAGCGGAAATAGATCAATGTTTCGCAAAGATAATGAGTAGTTTGTGAATCTCAAACAAGTTGTCGTGTCGCGGGAATCTAGGGTATAATAAGTATGCGGAGGTGAGGAATAAGCAACAAAGAGACGCAGCAATAAGGCCAGAATAAAATACTAGTAATGCACGAGCCCCTTAGCTGTTTAATCGAAGAAACCTTGTTGCAAGCACACCCGGATTGTCTTTTCTCGTCGTTTGTCCTTTTTGTCGCATCGCAATCCAACATCCGCCGCTTTTATCGGAGCGGAGCCGGTATCACGTGCCTGTCGATAACTTATCGCCCTCGTCAGGCGATTTCATTTCATCACAGCCAACTCCTCGACTTCTGGTGCTATTCTTACTATCTCGCAGGTTCGGGAGGTTTATCGTTTGTCTTTCTGGCACCGGATCAGTTATTATTGTCTGGTTTGCTCTCTTTTTCTTCCTAGTGTTCTATGCATATACATTTCCCGGTATGAATGAATCCCTCCTTTTCCCCCACTTTATTTAAGTTGGCTAACTTGGGCGGTGTCTACGAAGTAGGATGGTACGTTTATGATTACTACTGCTGCCTGTTCATTCGTCAGATCCACAATCTCGTACTACGGAGCTAGAAGGAAATACTGCCCACGTCATCACGTTCATCTGTATTGACCGGTGTTATCAACTATAGTCGGGGAACCACGACTACCCTCCCGCCTCCCGACGTACCGCTCGTACAAGCGCTCATAGCGGGCGATCCCAGCAACGATCCGGCCAGGCACAACATCTCCGGGACTACTTGAACTCAGAGCGAATGCGGAACCCTAATATGAACCACAACCGCATGGTGGAGCTCTTGGACGAGGAAATGCGCGAGTATCTCGCCAGCGAGGCGCAGACCAGAGCAGCAGTGGACCATCAGATTCGACAGCTAGAATCGCACATCTCTAGAAATAACGACCGTGGAATGAATTCTCAAGATACTTCACGCCAAGGTAGCAGGCCTACCAGACGTCGGGGTAGAGGGACAAGGAGCAGGGAAACCGAAAACAATACTCTACTCGACGAGCCGATACCTCATCTCGAGTCGCCCACTGTAGTTCCTCAGGAATTAGAAATTCACCGTCAGTCGAACCGACGGGTCAAACGGAGAAAGCTCGAGTCTGACGATGTCAGAGAAGGCACACGCGGTTTCTCTTACGGACAATTCGGCCAGGTCGTTCCAGGAGCTCTCAGGATGGAAATAGCCAGCTGTGACGGGGGAACATATGAGCCTGATGGTGAGAGCTCGTTTCCGGATAATATCCTGCAGAACGATTCGTCTGTCTATTGCACCAAGTCGGATCGCTGCAACTTGCTCTTGAAGCACGTCGGAGGGGCGCCATTCTGCTTGAAGAGTATTGTCATCAAAGCTCCAAAAACCGGTTATGACTCTCCGTGCGTTTTTGAAATCAAGGGATTCAAATGGAACAGTTCACTAACTGTCTTTAGGATACAAGAAGGAATGGTCTTCGTCTCCATGGCATCCGACGATATTTTGGCGCGTACCGCTCAAGACCAAGTTCATTACTCTGGTGCTCGACGGCGACGGCGTAATCGACGAAGCGGATTATCACAATATGCGCCTTTTTACCCATTGCCATATGAGGAGGAGCTAGAAAGGGTCATGCGCGGGAGTCCAGATTCCGAAGACTTGACACAAACCATGGTCGATCAAGTGGCCGGCTTCAGGGTTACGACCAGTCATAACGACGATGATCGCGATATTCCAGAACAACTTAATGAACAAAACGATGACAACCGCCCTACCGTTGAGGAGATCGAAAGGCTGCGGATGGGACAGCTAATGGAAGACGACATAGTCTGTACTGACAGCGAGGATAGCGAAAGCGACTCTACATCTGATCTTAACTTTTCTACGCCCCAATTTGACTCGTTTTACCGTCGACGACGCAGACTGTCGAACTTGCTGAGAATTCCAGGCCAACAGCAATCACAACAGCAAAGACAGCATCAAACCACTAGTTTCGTTGAGCCGCCTATGGATTCCCAAACGAACGCCTTGCGAAGTAATGGACTTCTACGACCACATGCGCAGTTCTTCATTGAGCGTACGCAGAGTATGGTCAACATCAAGTTCGATCCTCCTCCGTACGTCATTTTCTGCCCTACACAACTAAAAAGCCTTGCTAAGTGACCTTGCAGATCTGGTAGATACATTCTAATTAAACTATGGAGTCCCCATAACGGAGGTAACATCGACATCCAAAGCGTCATCGTGCATGGCTTCGCGGGTCCTCGTTACTTCCCAGCCGGTGGTTTACGATAATTACGTCTCCCTCGTCACTCTCCCTCTCTCTGTCCCTTCCTCTCCGCCTCTTCTCTTCATCGCATTATACGGAAATTTTTACGATACAGCTGGGTACTAGCTATAACTTGTTTCATAAATTCGTTGTCACTTTGCTTTACTTCATGGGTTGTTTTGAATGGGATGGGTCGTTATTATTACTTATGCATACACCGGATGGGCTCGGATCGGTTCTGGTTCTTTAATTTATATCTGTACTAGCATATATATATAGATGGTACTTCGTGGGATGGATCTAAGGGATAAATAGAATGGTACTTATATTATTATTCCTGTATTCTATTGGTTTTCTTTCCCTGCAGAAGGGTCTTTGGTGCCACTCACTGCACCTGACAGAAATCAGGATAGTAGCAATATACCTGTCGATGAGATGATATTAAGATTACAACCAAAGTTGAGTATACCCAATAAAAAAACCCAAAGAAGCCAAGACTTAAAAGAAAGATCAACAAGCAAGCTAAAAACCACAATAAGGAGTTATTTGACCAAAAAAATATGTACAATGGCCCCGAACTCTCTCTCAGACGAGACATCCAAGACGTAAAAGGGCAAATAATAATATCAGAGACAGAGGTGAAAAGACATAATAAACGCGGTCTACCGCGCTATTATTAAAATGATAATGTTGTCAACCTTGCCAAGCCCTTAAACAGGGCAGATTGACATCTTCTCGAATCAATCGATGGTTCGTTGCTCATCTCTCATGCAAAGATTGTTAAACGCCTGGTGCAGTGATGGAAAGAATTGCCTGTTGAAAAACTGGGTAGAGCAATGCTCCAGAAAAGCAAAATATACAAAATAGAAAGGGGAATCCAACTCCAACCATGTAGAAAGCAAACAAGAATTTCCAAAAAGTGGGCACGTACGGCCATTTATATGACAACGACATCCCCTTCAGCATCCGCTGGATCAGAAGCCATCATGTCACCATATTTCCCCACGGACATCAGCATGGAATCGTCGTCAAGGTCTATTGCGCTGTCATCGTTGTTCCCAGCATGGAAATTCGCAATATTCTCCGCGACAGTGGTGGGCTTGGGATTATCCAAATTGTTTTGATCCGATTCAGTTTCCATGCGGCTACCCTGTGGATTTTGTGGCGCTTCACTGGTTGCTGCCGTGGAAGGTGCCCGAGAGACCGACTGACGGTCCTGCTGGGCATCAGTCGCCATGAGTGTGTCATTCTTATCACTAATGGCAAAGCTGGGCTGCTTCATGGCGAAGTTGTTCACCCCAGATGGTTCCGTCCCGAGTGCTGCGTTCTGCAAAGAACTTGGTGAAGAGTGCATGAATCCACCTTGCTCCGCTTGCCAAACCATCATCTCGTGAAAGAACACCTTGGTCATCCACCAAGCACTGAAGCTCTGGGCACCACCCAATGTTAACCGACGAAGGACACAATCCCATAATGCGTCTACCTTTTCTATAATACACTGTGCACGGTGATTGGGGAAAATTAGTGGTAAATTGAGTATGAACGACACCCATTTGTCGGGGAAGTTGTAGTCATCGCCTGTTGCGGACTGAACAGGGTACTTATGCGCCTCGATATCATCTTCGGTATCAGGGGTTGCAAAAAAAGGCTGGCAAGGAGCGACACTTGGGTCGCTTACGGGAGTAAGTAAGGCCCGGATGTCGTGCTTAAGAATCTGTTCAGTTACCCGCTCAGCACATGTCGGAATGTTTGCTTTTGAGATCATCTCCTTAGGGTCAACCAAGCTCTTGAAATCGAACCACATCTGATTCCTGTTGTCAGGATGGCAAAGCCAGGCAGCGGCCGCGTTGGCGGACTGGTTCACATCAAGCATGTGCCGAAGAAGACTGCAGAAGATGTTTGCTGGGATTAACCGTGCGAGAGAAACATGTGCGGGCTGGGATTTGAAGGTTTCGGCGATGTGAGGAGTGAGGCGTTGTGAGATCGAGCTGAAAGCATCCAGCACCAGCTTAGGCACGACCTGCGTGGTTAGTGGTGCCACGAATGCAATCATTTTCTGGTACATGAGCCAGTCACACTCTTTGATCCACGGGGCAATGTCGGGATGTGTGAGAAGTTTTTGCACCGGGACAGTCAGGGTTCCATGAAAAGCGGAGAAATATCGTAGAAGGTTGCGTTCTTTGCAGTATCTGAAGCTGTCGATGACTGATATGCAATGAGACCGGTACAGAGCCGCAAGAGCTGCAGCGACCTTCAAGTCGGCATTTAGGGGCAGGTATGGATGGATATCAGGCAGCTGAAGGGAGTCATTGTCGACAGAGTAGGTGTCTGCAGAAGGAAATCGAAGCATTTGATGAATCATTTTTCCGGCATGGCTTTTGACGTTCTCGAGGGTCATTGAAGGTTCAAGGTTGCCGCGAGAAGCAGATTGGCAGGCACAGCCTCCAGTCGGTAAACTAGCCGACATGCGAGGAGCGAACGAACCTGCTGGTAAAGGAAATACGGCCGTATCAGCCGGGGGTGTTGGTACTGCGCCAGCACTATTGTTCTTGTCAGAATCTGATATTCAATTTTGTCACTTTGCTTGTCATGTTTTCCAATATACCTCTTTGATAGCGCATCTTCAGCCCTGTTTTCCGGTGGGACACTAGCATTTGATGGGGCCTGAGAGTCAAGGGACTGGTGTTTTTGTTGCTTCTCCTCTATCACGGTCAAGTCAACATAATGATACTTGGATTCCCCGCGAACACCCAGTCGTCGTGTTTGCACGTTCGGGAATATGATGCGCACAAGCTTCCCAAAGGAAGCTGGATTCAGAACCGAGACACGCTCGGTTCCACACTTCTCAGCGTAGCAGCAGTACACACGGTCCCGTCGAACAGAACCGCTGCTCTTTCTGCAGTTCTCCCTCAACCTGCAGATACGGCATCAGTACCGCATATGTAAACTAAGAAACAAGGCGAAATCATACCATATCATAGCAAAGACCTGTTTGACCTTCTCTGCTTTGCCTCCGGCACCCTCGTGTTTCAGAACCTCCGCTGCCATTTGCTTAAGGGAGTAGCTTTCGTACTGACGCAATAGTTTGCGCAGTTCGTTGTCGTTCGCTAATGAAGAGCTTGATCCCTTTTTCTTCTTTCCCCCACCAACCTCTGGGTTCTCATTGTCTTCTAACATATGCTCCGGCATGTGATTCTCGATCCCACTGTCGTACAGGGATTGATACTGGGACATGGGCACCCCGGACAAACCGTGCCCTGATAACTCCGGCGGCAATGCTTGCTGAGAAATAGCGTGAGTCTGGAGCGCATGGTGTGAAAAATCTTCTGCTCGGGGCATGACGGGATGGTGTGCATCTGGCAAGGTTGGATCCAACGGAGTACCATTCACGGGATGCGACAGGTTGGGACCAAAGCGCATAATCATATCTTCTGGGTTGTTGCCAAAAACATTGTGACCCGTGGCTTGTTGAGTGGGAAGAAATTGCGCGAATCCATCGGCAACATTTTGGTCCTGGGTCTGCTGGGAATGAATACTAGCTGTGGAGCCTCTGGATCTAGGACGACGACTATTCCGCGAGATCACATGTTCGGAACGAGCCCTCATGGGATCCGCAGTCCCAGGACGGCTATGCGGTGGTACTACCTGAGTGGACTGAGAGGCAGCACTCGAGGACTGTGAGGCTGCTCGACCTATTCGATGGGAACAGAACAGTTAGCGAACACACAGCCATTGGGCAGTGACGACGTGCAAAATGGGGAAAATCCAGGAGGGAACGAATGGTAACAGCTGTACTTACCCATCTCTGGAGGCAACATGAGGCTCTACGAGGCAGCTCCCGTGCAGGTGTGGCCGGTGGTTTTCGTGGTTGTTGCTGGGTGGATGGCGGTAACCACGGGCGATGGTGTTGCTTGTTTTGGCGCTGCTTCTTTCAACGCCCACCCTCGGACGGTCGGGAGATCTCACACCGCTCCTAGATGCTGGGGACAAGAGGGCAGAGATTTATATGGATATAGGCCGAAAAGAAGAAGCGTTATTTGTCGAGAAAAGCCAGCTAGAGAGGGCACATCGCTGCTGGGTGAGGTGTCGTAGTTCGGTCGAGCGAAGGAATAAACAGAAATGGCCCGTTCCTCAGACAACGAGACGTTGTTTTGCATGAAGTCACGTGAGCTGAGTCAGGCATGCCACAACAAGCGCTGGAATGGTTGATTTACTGAAAAATCTAGTATGCATAGGAATTCTGCAGGGTCAAAATAGTTCATTTTAAAAGATTTATCTATTAGAAGATTTATTCTATTCGGTTGGGAAGCATTGGCGAGAAGCATATATGGAAGAGCAAAAAAAGAAATTAAAAAAAGGTATGACAAGAGTGGGATTCGAACCCACGCCCCTTTCGAGAGTGGAATAAAGGTGCTAGTGCACTTTATCGTAGCCAGGTAATCCTGGTCAAGCTCATCGCTTGAGTCCACCGCCTTAGACCGCTCGGCCATCTTGCCAATTGATGTAAGAGTTATAAAACTAATGTTCTATCATCCCTTTTAGCCATCTTTTGCAATCCATTTCGTCATAATCTGCACGCACCAGGCGAGTACTCTGCTCATGTGTAAGAATTAACCATCAGTAAAACGAGAAATGAAAAGTACAACGAGCTCCACTCGCAGTGATCTGTGAATAATATACTAGCCGCGAATCGCTCCGTAAACCTGCAAGGGGCGCTATGTCTATTGGAAGGGCAAATTACAGGATTCTGACTATATGTAAAGGGTTGAACCCTACTAAGTACCTCGAGACTTCGAGACGTCTCTCGGATTGAAGCTATTCAGAAAGTGGGCCCATGGACGAACGAGACCACGTGATAGTCTGGCCATCTTCTCAGATGGCCGCCGCTCCGTAAACATTTCTTCTTCAACGAGTTCTTTTGTACGCTACATCTGGTTATAGGTAGCTGGGTGTCACAACCTGGCTCCTCTCGTATTGTACCTAGGGTTCTAGTTAGTTGTATTTCGAGACAGGACACTTACCCTAAGTGTCTTCCAAGCACTCATATGCTCAATGACCATCCAGGTCCTCTGTATATCACGTCGAAGGTATCTCGCCCCCTCCAGGCTCCGTAAGGTAGTCAACAGGTAGAATCAGTAAAGGTAACAAATAGAGAAACAAGGTCAACCGAGCACGTATGCTGGGTTGTTGGTTAAGTGCGGACGAGTCAGAAACTAGAAGGTAACCAATGTTTGATTAACTAGATTGATTGCGAAGAACTAAACTAGGTGTGTGAATGAGTGTCCTTATATATCCTTCGCTTGTATACCATCTACTAATGCCAAGCCATGGTATATGGTAGTTGATCACGTGATGCGCCTGTTAACTACCTGTGATCCCTGTCCTTCCTGCATTATTACCAGAGCTTATAGTCCAATGATTCTGCCTTGACTCCCCGCATAATCACGTGATATCAGTGCATTAGGGATCTGTAACACTGGGCTACGGCTCTTGACACTATATCAATTGAGCTTATCATATACATAACTCTGAAAGGCATGGGCGGACTCGGGAAATGCGATGTAATTTTTTTTTTTAAATATATATATATAACGTATTCCAGGGCGAGTTGCGCGCCCTGTATTCCCATCTAAAATGTGCTATTTTTGAATGCTTATATCCCAACAACAGCTTAATTATATGGAAGTATATATTTACCAGCATACAAAAAGGGGTAGGTTATCGAAATTCAAGACTTGCAAATATTTATCTAATTTACACATTGTATCATAAAATACTCGATTTCACGATGTGACGGTTAGCAGGCGGCTGAAAAGGGGCTATTTCGGCGGCCGTTTTAGGAGTCCTGCTAACCAATTCCCGTCTTGGCATCAGGTGAACGTATTACTACTGCCACGGGCTTTCCCTCCACGCCAGGCCACGGGTGGCATGTACTTTGAGGCTAGTTTCAAATGGGACTTTTGTTACTCTTTTGTTCAGTATCATCTATCTAGACGCTCTCGCTGCGGTCGCTGCGGAGGGAAGCTGTTTTTGGCTCCCCCCCCCTTGACCATCATGTTCTCTCCAGTTATGAGTCCCATCATGCCAACTGTGTTCTTCCCTGCTTCCTGTGACGGCTCAGCGCCTCAATGCCTCAGTGGCTGATATCGACAAACGCCGCCATGCAAACAAACAAAGAAAGCACTTAGCGCGATCACAGAACCCATAAATAAAAACCCTTTTTCTGTAGATAGATTTCCTCTTCTCTTCTTTTCTCAGATTCGAGATTTTCGTTGACGGCTACTAGTTTGGAGATCATTCGTTTTATCTACTAGCTACCGAGCCCGTGACGTCTCATGGCCCCTTGAACTCCCCACAACTAACATTCTCATGCGCCTCCTCCGTTTCGTATCCCTAAGACTGTGCAGACGACGGCGAAGGCAGTCAGAGTCAGAGCCAAGGACGTCCCTCAGCACCTATCTCCCGCCATCAATCACTATCACGCAGCCGCCGCGAAGGATCTAGCAATGTCTGGCCCTCCACCAATCTAAACTTCATGGACTCCAGTACAGGCCCGAGTTCAACTATGTCCTCCCTTCACAATCCCTTAGCCAGCATCCCAGCGCAACCCACTAACTCCTCCAACATCAATGTCTCTTTAATGTCTCCGCCTCCATCGGTGTACTACAACTACTACAATAGCGCCTCCAGCGATCTAAAAGACTTGAATAACGTTCTATCGCACTCGATACATAACAATACAAATGCAGACGCAAACACAATTACAAATGCAGGCTCACTTCTAGATTGGTTCACAACCCCACTTGATCAGTTCCTCAACAGCTCGACCACGGTCGTTGATCAGGGACTGGGCGGGACGGGGCCGATGTTGAGGGAGTATGATATGTTAAAGGGTGTTGCTTAATGAGCAGCATAATAGGAATGGGGGCATCGATTTGGGAGAGGATGAATTGGGAGGGACGTCGCATTCGATGCAGTCATGATTTATTAATCGGTGGTTGCAGGGCGTTTGGGTATGATTTCTTTCTTGTATATTTTTACTGAAGGGAAGGGCTTGTTTTTATTCATTTTCCCTGATATGGAGTGATACAGTATATGACCTTATCTGTATAACACTGCTTCAGTGAGGATACTCAGGGGCTTGCGCGGTCAGTATTTCTTATTGCATATAACTGCTCACTGAGCGCTTAAAGCCTCATGGCTCCCCGGGTTGTTCTTTACCCACCCTCTATTCTGTGCAGATAGTCCATAAACTTTTAATTTGGCAGTTTGCTTCTTTGTCCAGCTACATATGTAGGGAAAGAAAAAAAAAAAAAAAACTCAGGTTGTCGCCCACCAAATGAAATCATTAAAGTCTACTGATTCCCTCGCCTGTATTTTCTAGTATGAGTGCTCATATAATCGAGCATATCAGATTTATCCTCTTCTATATTGTCAATGGTACATGCAGGGTCGGATGGCGGCTGGTAATACTCTTTACAGGGGTTCCATGTTGCTTGTAATCTTCCTGCAAGCGTTGTAAAGCATTGTAATCCCGTTTTCCCTTGCGGGATAATTGAACCCACTTGATGAACTCGTGGAACTTTGGAGCAGCAATGACTGGGATATGGTCCAAACCTCCTGGACAGGAACGCGAGTGAACAAGCGCCGACAATTGAGCCATGTGCTGCCCCCACTCAAGCGAGTCAGGTGAAGGGTCCTGCAGGAGGATGTGCATCTCTGACTCTACCAGGCGCGGAAATGTTGGTAGCAGGCAAGTCGCAAACTCAGTGGGGCTATCCTCTCGGCCCGCGACTCCCGGCAGTGCAGATAGTGGAATATATGGCGCCTCTGATAAGCTTTGCACCAAAGGCGAGAGCAATTCAGGATATGATGCTGGGGGTGGAAGCGGCGCAAGACCAGTGAGCTCTGTGGAATAGAGAATGATGAACATGCGTGGGATGAAGACAGGTTGAGAGTTTGAATCAAGCAATTGGGCTGGTGGGACTTCGTAGATGGGCGCACCGTGGCGGAGATTGCGTCGATCGTGATATTGGTGGGTCGAAGAGCTCTGGCGCCAGTTGGCGAAGGTTGTAGGGGACGATGTGTCATGATCGTCTGCTATGGAGGGGATGAGGCCATGTGATGTGAGTATGGTAAAGGCATACTCTTGGTCATTATCGTTCACAAGAAGCTCGATGTCCTACAACCATGGATACCATTAGTCTCTGATGGAAATCAATCAAGGCAAGACAAACCAGGGGACATAGATCTCCGCCATACTCTGCCGCTGCACAAAGCCCCCAGAGCGCTGCCGATATTCCAGCTTGGAAAAGAGTGCTGGCTATGAGTGCTGCTGATTCAGTGTTTGGTTCTATGATTTCACCAAGACCATTCGGGAATGAAGGCATACTGTATGGCGGAGCAGATGTATAGGGGAGGGTTGGGAGAATAGAATACAAGTATGTAGTAGGAATTCCTGCCGCCTATCCTGACGTAATCAACTTCTGTGACTTAGTTAACGAATAACTCAACTAGTTACTTCTTTCTTCCTTCTGGGAGGTTTGCTACAGAGCGTCCATCAGCTGCTGTTTCGTTGGACTACTTGTAGGCTGTCAGCATTACTGGTGCAGATGTGTTTTTAAGCATTTAAAAACCAATGATCACGCGCTGTAGACATGCTAGCTAACATTTAATGCTACCAATAGCCAAACTTCAGGCGCCGCCTATGAACGACCTCTACAACTGCGCAATGTATCTTCACCGAGAGTTGAGTCGGCACAACGTACCCTACTATTTCCTTGGAGGATTTGCGTGTATCAATGTCGCTATGACTGCACGTACAACAGCTGACATCGATATTGCCGTCCCCAGCGGCCAGAACGGTTACGGTGTTCTTCTCGACATCCTGCAGCGCGCACCTTTTGTTCAGGATACAGAGGGTCTTATATCTCAGGATTCATACTATTTCTTTGTTGAATCGTCAGGCCGCTTTGTCGAAGTTGATGGCGTTCTGGCGGGGTTCATGGCCTTCCCAAAAATTGAACAGGCCGGAACCATCCAGCTACAGCATTTGCAACTGAATTTTCTTAATCCAGCGGGTCTGCTAAAGTTGAAGCTTAGCAGCTGGGCAAACAAGTCACGCCGTAGTGGTTTGAAAAGGGATGGTGATATCATTGACATCAATTCCATTCGAAACTTATTGATCCAGAACGGGGAGAAGATGTCTTTGAAGGGCTTGGAGGGCGATGCCGCCAATGGTCTGTGGGATTGGATACAGGAATTCGAAGATCTCAAGACATGGCAACTTCTGGACTCGTCCTACAAGGGTCGCTAAGACACGGGAATGATCGAGTTAAGGCTGGGTTGCTGACAGGAAGAATTGCAAGATAAAGCTTGGAAGGTACAGCAAGTAGCAATAGGTGCCTACTATAATCAAGCCTTTCTATGGGCCCACCAAAAAAAGAAAAGGAAAAAGGAGGGTTTGTAATATCATTTGTGAGGAAGTATACATCAACGTTGCTCAATTATCCGAATGTTCGGTCACTATTGAAATTCAAGATTGAATCAATACCCACTATAATGCAAAGGAGCACACGAGGCCTGAATGATCACTCCACTTTAGCAACGAGTTATGATCATGCTTCTGATCTTCTTCCTCTTGTCTCAATTTTGATGTGCCAGCCTGCCCAATGTCACCTGGTGCTATTATTTTGATACCGCATGGCTTCAGTCCAACCACTGCCACTTTATCAAGTCGGTTGGGCGGGAATGGCTGATCGCCATCAGCCCCCCAAGTAAATCCGGCTTCGCTTGGATATAGCTCATTCCACACGTCCAGTAGGCCATTCGCACTAACAAGTATATCATCATCAGGAAGGACAGGATTGAAATCGCCAGCCACCAGACCATGACCGGTAGCACGGAGGTAAGAAGTGATAATGGAGAGCTGGCGAGGGCGGAGAGAAGGATTGATTGGCAGAGAGTCCAAATGAACATTGGCCAGACGAACGCGGAGGGGATTTTTTGCTGGTCCATGGGAAGGTAAGAGGATGTCACAACAAAGTGCATCCCTTTCAAAGCGGCTGGGATATTTGACTCGCCAGATTGGGCCAAGAGCGGCGTTTTGTGGATCAGTCAACCGTGATCTTGACACAAGTGTTATGCTTGTAAAGGACTGTTTTCCCCAATTGGTTGTGTCTGCTTCACTCGAGTACCAGTGTCCACGAAGCCAAGGCATTTCTAATAGAGCCAGCAAAGCAGATCGTGATACTTCTTGGAGGAAAATGATGTCAGCTGGAGTAACTAAGCTCTGAATGTGCGAGATGAGGGCAGATATCCGAGCCTCGGGGGCGGGCGAGGTGGCATCAACATTCCATGTAACCAGGACGAACTTCCCACCATTACTGGGATTATATCCTGTGCCAGTTAGTCCAGAGGTGGAATTAAAAGCAACCCACTTGTTGACTGATGAATCGAATCTATACCATGGTTGGAAGATTGGAGACGCATCAGCCATGCATGCTGGCAAAGGAACGTCATACCACCATCGGAGAGTTCGGTTTCGCAGTCGAGAAAACATGCTCATATTTTTTTTTTTCTTAAATGTCTTGCAATCTGTTTGAAATCAGAGACGCGAGGAATCCCTCGATACTGGCAAGGATTTTAGGGGAGAGCGCGATGATAAGGACGACCTCCTTCGGATTCGGATTCGGATTTACTCATACCCGTCCCAGCCAATCTTAATTGAAACGGGGAAGCTTCGGGGCAGCGGTGCCGATTGTTCGGATAGCCGTACGAGGTCTATACGGTAGTCGATAGGATAGCGATAGTATCGCGCAGTATAGGATGTACGTAGTATTGAAGTTGTCACAGAGTGCTTGCTAAAACTAAGAGCTTCATCGCCGCACGATAAAACCTCGCTCACTAGATCGGCCCGATATTCATCCGAACTTCATCTTTTGAAGCGAGCGGGTAGCTCAGGATCGGGGAATCGGGGAGTCGATCACATTCGTCCACGTCTAACTCTCACATGACTAAGAGCCTCTGCTGCTACTGTGGAGAACAATCCTGGTAGGCTAACATGATCCTTATTTCCATTTTCCCATGGGCCCTGCTCTCCACTGCCATCCCTATTCGTCATCAGTGTCTGTCCTCAGCCAGCGGTCCCCATCCAAGCTGATGCAACCCTCCTAGGGCTATGATAAAGTAGCGAGTAACTGTTAATAATTGGGAAGCAGAAAGAGAAACGGGGAAAGATTCTGTTTCAGTCCTAAATGCCTTCTGGCAGCTATTTTTGGGGAGAAGAATTTGAGAAAGTTCTGCAACAAAAACTGCCCGCCACCATCAGGTGAAAGCTGTTGACATTTCCCTTGTCGCTTTATTAAATGATTGCACCTAGCTCATCTGACTAAACAATTTGATGATATCCAGATCATTTGTACCGCCATCGAGAAGTAGCTGCGGACGTGAACAGGATCGATCTCGCTGATATTTCGTTACAGATGAACAAGGGAGATAATTGACTTGTGTCATCAATATGTGTCTCACTTCAATACCCACCTCGATTTCTAACGTGTCCTAATACTAAAGATTCATTTGACCATTTTCAAGTATAATAGTGCGGACATGCGTCTTTTGAATTTGACATGATAAAAATCTCATCACGCAACAAGTTTTGCAATGAGATCGGACCCCATTTCCCCGTACTCATCCAAAAGGCGCCGAAAGCGAGTGTTTTCCATTAATGTTCAAGCCTCACATGATGCATAGTGAGTGACCAAGTCTCTGAGAGAAAGACATCAATCCGGCTCTTCTCTGCCTGTATGCTCGAAGGTATACTGTAGCAGATCAAGGATGTGAGATACACTTCGTGAGTTGAGTTGAGATACTGCAAAAATCACGATGAAGTGACTTCAAGCATTGAACTCTCAGTGAGTCAACAAGGTACCGTGTCGCAAACACGTATGTCTTTACATGAGCAAGAAGATCCGGGTCAGAAGAAATAGAGGCTTCATTTCCAGCAAATCGATGAGATCTGAACTGACTCCTTCAACGGTCATAGGGCATTCAATGTAGATTGACTTAGCGTACTCGATCTCTGGCGGAGGATTACAGTGCTTCTTTAATCGTTTTTTTTTTTTTTTTTTTTTTTTTTTTTTTTTTTTTTTTTTTTTCCTTTTGCTAACAGAATCTTCCCCGTTGGTAGGTAGATACACTGGCACTGGATTGCTCTCTTTTGTTTGCATCTGGCCTGACCTACGAATTAGAATCTTGTTCTGGGTCTGATGACGCTGGCATTTGGGTCTAGTGCTCACCATCTGCACTCAAAATCTCCTCGCAATCATTGTCTTTACGGCAAGGCGTAGTATACTTTTTCCGATAGCCAAACTCAAAAAATAAGATGAAGATATCCTCCTCCGAATCATCTATGATAGCAGTTCGGGACAACGACTCTTTCTTTGTTTCTCTCTCCCCTGTCACAGCCAAACTTGGAGCCTGATTCATTCATTAGTTCGAATTTTGAATTTAGAATATTACTGTTTGAACGTGCCTGGACAGATATGGAGTGTCTCGGTATTCCTGTTGATCATCGACTGCGACGACTAATTCGGAAAGCTCAGCCCATCAATACGAATGAGGACTCTGAGCACATTCGGATACTCCAGAGATTTGGAAAATCCCTTAAAAATGGGCAGAGCGATTATCTTTCTACATATGACCTTAGCTTCGGGCTCGAATTGGCGCGGCCGGAATCAAAGGCCGGTGTGGTGGTTGTCTTGTTACAACCACATTCAACACAGGATAATTCAGACGGTTTCTTAGCAGGAAGACACACATGCGCAACTATCAATGCAGTATCTGACTTGATTTCTGCTGCGACTAATTCCAAGTTAGGCCTAGATGACATCAGCGTTTTTGATGAATACCATTTCTACATGAGGGGGTTACAGGTCCAGAATACGACGACCTTATTGCACAGAGTGTGTTCGCCCAAATGATTAGAGCGAAACAGCCAAATGTTGTCATACCATGCTTCAAATCAGAGACCAGCAACGCACTTGTTCAAAACCTACGTTGTCGTCGGCTAGGATCCAGCTTTGACGATGATCCGCGGGGGTCAAAGCAGCTAGCTGAATCAGGTTTATCGCTCATTCGCGTTAATGCGTTCCACCAAGCTACGCAATCAATTATAATCCAGAATTCAGTTGTTTTAAGCGGTTACTTGTCTTGGAATTTACAAAGGCATTTGCCCTTTGGCGAAATGATTGGAACGACTTGGGCTGGATGAGTCTCTTAAGATATGAATGCACTAAGCAGGCAAGGGAAATCTCGAAAGGTATGTCAGTCAATATTTGAACGAGTTATCCTGAAATGGGTTTATCTTAGCCGAGGTCGAGAACTGTTGTGATCAATTTTTGAAAAGGCGATGGGCAACTCTCCTGGGGAATCTTGAAACAGGTTTCGAGAAATGTTTCTTTTCTGAGTCTGGTTTCAGCTTGGTTGAGGATACCCGGTACCGGCTTGTTGATTCCAACATCACTTGGATCTGTTGCGATATCGCATTGGTCTTGGAGCATTTTTACCCTGATGGTTTTGACCAACATATGTCGGAGAAGCTACTCCATCATTTCAGAAGCTGGTGTTACAAAGTACGGCCTGAAACAAATCTTCAACACAGTTCAAGTGGTTCCAATGGCTACTATGATCATTCAGAGCTCTTGCTCTTGAGATCACAGCACCAAACAGCACGCGCAAACAAACTTGAGAACAAATTCTACACCCTCCTGCGTGATTTGAACCTGTCTTACAGCTCGCCACAGATTCTATTCAATATCAACGGAACTGCCCAAACACATGCTTTTCTGAGATTCGCTGCGGCTTTCGAAAACATTCTGGAAGAAGCCCTAGAGGAAACTCCAAAAAAAGGGCATGGCCTCTCGGAAGAAATGGCTTCTATGAGCTTAAACCAGTGAACGATCTTTCGTTGGTACAGAAGTGGGCTCATCAGTAGTCAGCATGTTAATGGACACAGTTTGTATGAAAGTCATAATGCTCAGGGTGACTATCTTTTTGTGCGATAGATATTTTCACACACCAGCCTGTCAAGCCTGTTGCTTAAATTGCAGTACACTTGTAATGACTTGAGTAAGACATCTAGATTGGTGTGAGTATTAATAGGCCAATTGACAGTTTTTGGCTGGTCGGTGGAGATATCCATGTATCAGTCATTACTCCCGTTAACCATTTGTTAGTTGACAGCTAATTGACTAATTAATCTCATGAGATTTGTGAGTTATACTATTCAATCAAGGCCAATGCACCGTTGTCTACATGATGCTGGGAGGACTGACTAAAGTTAATTATATGTAGGCTTTTACGTCATAACAGTCCTCAAGTTGATTTTGCTTGGTCGGTTCTGTCTGAAATCGTCCTCATGGCATGTCAGTATATTCCAGTATTTTCAAAGGTAATCTGCCATCTCATTTACTGTCAAATTGTTATTGTCACGGTCCCCTTCAATAGGAATCTTGCTAGCGGCTGTCTGCGCGGATATGAACAGGAACTCGGGCACATTTGAGAAGAGGCGGCTGGGCAACGCCAGGGTCGGTCTACTCTAGCAACCCAGAATCACATGCATTGAATCACCACAGACAATAAATACTGCCGGAAAGGACTGGGTTTCTATCTCGCTCAGGTATATGGCAAATGAGCTGGATTCACCTCTGAAGCAGGACTCACGCATGATGATGACCGACCGACACACAACTCGCTGATGTGGCCAGAAGTATAATATGCGACATGATCGCGACTAACACCAGGCTCATGTATGTGTTGCTGTCCCCAGTGGTGGCCACAGGGGCGTGTCTGGATCTGAGCAGAACTGTGGGAACGAATGAGAGGACCTAAGGACCTGGCCCAGTTGCATTACAGTGTGGGGTGCATGCATCGGATAGCTGGTTTATAAATGCGTGGCAGCTAGCTCAGTTGCATGAAAGGGAGAGAATTCAGTGCCAATCGAATCATCAGTGGATAAGAGGATATGATGGCTTGTTATAACTCATCCTCTTAGTTTGTAAACGGTCAGAATGCCAATATCGTATGCCTATTCCCGCCAAGCGTTAATCTGCTTTCTTGTTGAGGGTCATACTCCGGTGTACCTGTATCGCGCCTAAAGTCCTCCCTGGATAGCGCTCCGAGAATAACCTTGCAACCTCTGACCAAGGCCGACTCTCTTCCTTTCTCAACTTCAGCAGAAGGCTCGTTTCTTCCATGGACCATGGCATATTCTTTCTGGAGCCTCCTCGGGCCTTTCTACGATCACGCCTATTTTGTTCAATCTCATGCGAGGTACTTGAGCAACTTGTTGCTAGCGCATCTCTCTCTTCACATGCTGTCAGTGGAGAGTTAGACATACAATGTGGTAGAGCACCTTCGAATTGCCAAGAAAGGAATTGCAAACGATCGTCGAGTGGGGCAGACATGAAGTGAGAACAAAGCGTGAAGGAATCCTCCTTGGGCGGCAACATTGATGGAACTCGAAGCCGTTTGTGAGCTCGCCCGTCTGATTGTTGCGTCTTCCACTTGGAACTTTTTGATTGCCAACCGACATGATGGTCACCACGGACACCACCAGGGTAGGAAGCATCAGGATCAGTGTTACGTTGGGAGGGGTGCAGTTGTTGATGATCATGGATGTGAGAGTGGTCACTTGTTTGAGTATCGCCATTCTGGCCACCAGCCTTTTCGCAGGAACCTCTATGATAGTTAGGTGGGCTGTGAAGAACGGGTGGAGGGTCAGGATATGAACAAGTCGTCTCTGAATTGATGAAGCTGTCGGCTTCTGGGACAGATTGCTGGAGGCTGCTATCCTCCCAAGGCCAGTGGTTGCCAAGGATTGCCGGGTCGATGGGAATGTCATCCTGTGCATTCGGAAGCCTGAAAAACTCTTCTGGACTGTCATCTGAGCTAGATATACTGGGAGATGATAGAGCATTCTCTGCCGAATCTCCCCGGAAGGCGGGCGGCTCGATTGGGATATCAGTGTCATCTTGAACATCGCAGCAGGATATTGGATCTGGATCTGAGAAGTGAGGCGCTGAATCATGGGGAGATGTTGTGCTGTGCTCAGGAGTCTCCAGATATGTATTCTGTTCTGGTACAGATATTTCCAGTGGTTGAGACTGAGAGCTTGATGATGTACACAGCTGAGTGTTTGCACTGATATGCACGCAAACTTCGGCTGGTGGCCGTGCAGGGAGATTATGCTTAGGAAGTGGCAAAGTGCTTGGAAGGGAATCATGATAAGGCTTGGGGCGAGAGGATTTTTGGGTTCTTGGGGTGCATGGATTGGGTGATTTGTATGGTGAAAATGGCTTTCTGTAAGAGCGAGCCCACGGCTTGAAGTTGTTCATATGAAAGGTAGGGGGCATATTTTAGGAAATGGGGATGTTTAGGGGTATATTATGACAGACAGGTGATTGAAAAGAGGGAAGAGGAGGGGAGTGGAAGCTGAAGGGAAGAGTGCGGGTTGTGGGAGAATTGAGTTGAGATGTTGCAATCTCTGCAACCTCAATTGTCCTCTTTATACTTGCCCTCGGTCTGCCAAGTCCACCATTCCACCTTTCTCATCAGCAGAAACAACAAGGCGAATTTCTCTCGTCCTGAAAATCACATCTGCTGACGTGTCTATTTTCATCTACTAGTGACGCCTGGAGGCAGAGATCCGGTGCCCTGCGCCAATCGCATCTGGGTGTTGCATCTCCAAGCCTCGCATGTCAAACACGCTGAAATAAAAAGGATGCGGTTATTTCGCTATTGGCTGGTAAATATGGCGACGATACGTAAATGAATTGATCCTGGTGGGGTCGAAAGATGGCTGTGGAGGGGGAGAGGCGCCATCCAGTTCACAGCCAGACCTGGGTGCCGGATAACCAGGAAGATCCCTTTCCCATGTAGAAACTCGGGAGCTTGGCCGAAGAATAAATCATGATATTTTGAGATAAAAGATCATAGCAAGGCAGCTGAGCATCCAGGAGTCCTCAAGGGAAGCCCAAATAGGATGGTATGGCCGGAAGCAACAGCCAAAATCTCAAAAGTCGCTGATCAGCTGGCGGACCACGCATGAAGGGGCCCATAAATGCAATCATAATCAGCAGCACAGCATCAGGGGGTGATGTGGATAGGTCGATTTCCAATGAAGCGACAGTAACAAGGTCTCAATGTCTCAATTGTTCAGATGACCATCGGCCGCTCCGGCGCCATACTGGAAAAGGGTAATCGTCGGATAACGCGGCATCTTGGTAAGAGGGCAGTGCACCGGGCGAGGCATACAGGAGAGGGAAAAAGAGAAGAGAAAGTGCGTGGTTACTTGAGGGGGAGATGTCGGGCTTTTATAGATGCAATGGATGTGTTCAGGCGGCATGTGAGCAGCCTAAAAGCAGCGTGAGGCGATGCTATCCCTGATACAGTAGACGCCATACCGCAAAGGGCAATGGTATTCCCGCCGACGGCAGGCGGTTGGGCTCGGCAGAAGCGTAGTTCAATAGGAGCCGTTTCTGGCGCCCCACTAACCGTCACAACTTATACAGCATAATCAATATTAACTTGATGATTAGGTTATAAAACTCTGCAGAATCCAGTATATATAATATCTAGTCAATGATCATCTTTATCAAAAACAAACCAATAGAGCGAAATAAAACAAAAAAGCAAACAAAAGAAATGACAAGAGTGGGATTCGAACCCACGCCCCCTGTCGGAGATCAGGAAACTTCAAAGAAGTTATCTGTTAAGGTAACCTTAACCTGACGCCTTGGACCGCTCGGCCATCTTGCCTGTTGTTGGAAAAAGCTTTCTATTCATGCTTTATTAACCATAATGTTTAAAATGCAAATTCGTCATTGTTTGCACACTTTCATCTGTCTAACAACTGTATACTAGCTACATGTTAAAATATACTTTTTTTTCTTTAGAAAGAAATTAGGCTAGCTGCTTAACTTGTTTTCATTGACAAGAGACCTCTGGTTCCTCCTTTCTTTGAATCAGTTATCTCTCAGTATAAAATGGATTAGCCCTTCCGCCCAAATATATAGCTCGGTTGTACCACCCTGTAGATACATTGTAGTCAGCATCGCTTTCATTGGCTCAATTCTTACCAGTCATGCAACACAACTTCATCATTCCCGTGTATGTGAGTCCCTATACACACCATTTTCCCTAGACCCTCTACTGTCATCCATACATCAGACGCCACACAAAGTTTTCGGCATCCTTAACCGAGTTGTCGGTGGAGCGATGTCCGACTCGGAACATACCGATAAAGATTCGGAGCACTCCGGACCGTCGATGATACTCTTAGTTGAACCTACGTCCATACGGCACCGCACAAATTCTTCATTCAGACAATCGTAGTTCATGATACACAATTTCTACAAAGAAAAAGTATAGCCTTAGACACTCTAAACATAAGGAAAACGAAATAGAGAAGTACAGATATGACCAAGTGGGAAAAAGAAAAGTAAACAAATGAGTCCGTCTGGTTGATGGGTATATATCCCGGCTCTTCCGTACGCACAATCACGCATCACTACCGATTTCGGGACGCGCCTCTCACAATTGGAGAATCCTTATCCACTCCAACGAACCTAAACAAGGTCACGCTTGACAAACTCAGCAAGCAGAGTCTTGCCCAAAGCAGCGGGACTTCTCTCCACGACAACACCGGCATCCTGCAGAGCGGAAATCTTCGAGTCGGCACCACCCTTACCACCGCTGACGATGGCACCAGCGTGACCCATACGGCGGCCCGGGGGAGCGCTAATACCAGCGATGAAGCTGACAGCAGGTTTGTTGTACTTGTTGTTGGCCTTGAAGAACTCGGCGGCGTCCTCCTCGGCACTACCACCAATCTCACCAATCATGATGATACCCTCAGTCTCGGGGTCCTCAAGGAAAATACGAAGGCAATCAATGAAGTTGGTACCGGAGAAGGGGTCACCACCGATACCAACGACGAGGGACTGACCAAGACCAGCCTGGGTGGTCTGGTTCACAGCCTCGTAGGTTAGGGTACCGGAACGAGAGACGATACCAACGCGACCACGCTTGTGGATGAAACCAGGCATAATACCGATCTTGCATTGACCCTACAACCCATTCACATCAATGTCTATTCGGACCCAGGCGCAGCGTAGAGACAGGTCAAACTTACGGGAGCAATGATACCGGGGCAGTTAGGACCGACCAGACGAGTCTTGTTCTGGGTCTTCAAGATGTCTGTAATGCGCACCATGTCTGCAGGATTCTAGTTAGATATGCGAAAACGAAAAAGTAACCGAAAGCCATACCGTGCTGAGGAATACCCTCAGTGATACTATGAAAAGCGAAAAGTTAGCCAAAGTAGCTTGCAAAAGCCTTATATGTACTATATCTTACCAGACAGCCAGAGGAATCTCAGCCGCAATGGCTTCCTCGATACCCTTAGCGGCGAGCGGGGGGCTGGTGGGGATTAGCCTTGCGATACAACAACCCATTCCAAGCATGCATATAGGAATCATACGGGACGAAGATAGCAGAAGCAGTGGCGCCAGTTTCCTTCACGGCATCGCTGACGCTGGCGAACACAGGCCGGTCCAAGTGCGTCGAGCCGGCCTTCTTGGGGTTGGTACCACCAACAACCTTGGTACCTGATTATTATTGTGAGTATTTCAGCTTCTTTCAAAGGCGCATATCGCCTGCGTGTCGCCATATTGGAAAGAGAGTTTTACCATAGGCAATGGCTTGCTCAGCATGGAAACTGCATAAGGAAGAGCAACGTCAGCCTCATTGCTCATTTTGATAACACTGAACCGCACACACCCCACGGCGCTATCACCATCTTGACGGATACAACACTTACGTTCCTTGCTTTCCGGTGAAACCCTGGTAGATCACCTTAGTATCGCCGTTGATGCGAAGGTTAGGGACAGTTTCAGAGTAGATTGCGCTGGCACTGGCATATCCCCGGCGCTGCACAGCAGCAACATTCTGGAGGGCCGAAAGGGTGCCACGGCGGAAGGCTTGCATGATGCTGTAAAAAAAATAAGAGAAAAATCGAAGAAAAAGAAGAAACGAAAGAGAGGAGAGGATCAAGTTCTGACAGGGTTTGTTTATAGCAAAAAGAGAGGGAAAGAGAGAGAGTAGATTGTTTTAATGACAGCAGAAGAAACGCGGTTTGGGAGAATTCGGGACAAAGCTTTAAGCGGATCCGATTTGTTCTCGGTTGGCAGCCTCGGGGCTTTTCCTTTGAATTTTTCCCTCACTTAGGAGAGAAAGAGAGGACTATCGCCAACGCAGGCCAACTTCTATTATCGGGACCCCATATTACGATCTCGATTTATTAAACATATCTAAATCATTTCTTTACGGTCGCATCGCAGTTGCGATCGCGACACCACAACGATGGCGACTATGACTATGACCGTGCCGCCCCCCTCCAACAAACCCAAGAAGACCGCAAAGCTGCCTCCGGAGAATGAACGATATATGCGAGCGTGCTCTGATATCGCCAATGTACTTATCCAGGACTATGAGAGCCAGATCGACCCTACCAAGATCAAGAAGGATATCAACTTGAACAGGCTGCGGGGTCAGATTTCGAGGAAGCATTGCTTGAGCAGCCAACCGCCACTGACAGCCATTATTGCTGCGGTGCCTGAACACTACAAGAAATACATTCTTCCCAAGTTGATTGCGAAGCCGATTCGTATGTTTGGCTGTGATTTGAAATGATATTGTATGCTGACCAGGACAGGAACTTCATCTGGTATTGCCGTTGTCGCCGTTATGTGTAAACCCCACCGTTGCCCTCACATTGCCTATACGGGAAATATCTGTGTCTACTGTCCTGGCGGTCCTGATTCCGACTTTGAATATTCGACCCAGTCCTACACCGGATACGAGCCCACGTCGATGCGCGCTATTCGAGCCCGCTATGATCCGTTTGAGCAGGCGAGAGGTCGGGTGGATCAGATCAAGTCCCTTGGTCACAGCGTCGACAAGGTTGAATATATCATCATGGGGGGAACATTCATGTCGCTGGCGGAAGATTATCGGGAGTCTTTCATTTCGCAGCTTCACAACGCGCTGAGCGGATACCAGACCGATAATGTCGACGAGGCCGTACAAGCGGCCGAAATGAGCAACGTGAAATGCGTGGGAATCACCATCGAGACTCGACCCGACTACTGCCTGGACACGCATTTGAGCAGCATGCTCCGCTACGGATGCACGCGACTGGAGATTGGAGTCCAGAGTTTGTATGAGGACGTTGCGCGAGACACCAACCGAGGCCACACGGTTGCCGCTGTGGCCGAAACATTCAAACTCTCCAAGGATGCAGGATTCAAGGTGGTCAGCCACATGATGCCTGATCTCCCCAATGTTGGCATGGAGCGGGACCTGTACCAGTTCCACGAGTACTTTGAGAACCCAGCTTTCCGTACGGACGGTCTGAAGATTTATCCCACCCTGGTCATCCGTGGTACAGGTCTATACGAGCTCTGGAGGACGGGTCGCTACAAGAACTACACCCCAAACGCACTAGTCGACCTAGTCGCCCGAATCCTCGCCTTGGTGCCTCCATGGACCCGCATCTACCGTGTGCAGCGCGATATCCCCATGCCCCTGGTCACCTCCGGCGTGGAGAACGGCAATTTGCGCGAACTCGCGCTTGCCCGCATGAAAGACTTTGGTACCTCCTGCCGCGACGTCCGTACCCGCGAGGTTGGCATCAACGAAGTCAAGAACAAGATCCGTCCGTCGCAGGTCGAGCTCGTCCGCCGTGACTACACTGCCAACGGCGGCTGGGAGACCTTCCTCGCCTACGAAGACCCTAAGCAGGATATCCTGATCGGACTTCTCCGGCTCCGCAAGTGCAGCGCCACGCATACCTTCCGTCCCGAGTTTACGAGTCAACAGACTAGTATCGTGCGAGAGCTGCACGTCTACGGTACTGCTGTCCCTGTGCACGGCCGTGACTCGCGCAAGTTCCAGCACCGCGGATTTGGTACCCTTCTGATGGAGGAGGCGGAGCGTATTGCCCGCGAGGAACACGGAAGTCGCAAGATCAGCGTTATCTCTGGTGTTGGTGTGCGTAACTACTATGCTCGTCTTGGATACACGCTTGATGGTCCTTACATGTCAAAAATATTGGACCCTGTCGAGGATGAGTAATCTTCTTTTCCTTATGACTATATTTGACGATAAAAGTTTATTTATTCGTTTCTTTTTGGCGTTGGGATAACCCTTAACTTGGGAGGCATTTCTGCATCTATGGCGTTCGCAGCGTTGTCATGAACAAAACTTGTATGAGTTTGATGAAACAATTTCGAAGATAAAAAGTCAAATGATAAATATCTATATTCTTAATGGAAAAGCAAAGGCGACACAATAAAGCATATACCTTATTGTATATGTACAGACACGACAATGTCTTAATCTAAGTAAAAGAAACACCGGAATCAACACCATATATCAAGATAAACCACAGAAACCCAGCATTTCTCCATTACCATGCAACGTATCTCAGCCGTTGAAAGTTGTCTTGTAAATAAGGGCAGACTGGCGATTTCCGCAACCAGCGCAGTTTATGAGACCGAGCGCATCTTCCAAACTGAGCCGAGATCTCCACGCATAGCAATAAACCAAACAGACAAAAAAAAAAAAAAAACAGAGGCTTATATCAAAAATTGTAGATTCAAAATCAATTGGCAAGCTTTAGCTCAGCGATATGGCGCCACCTCTGCTAGCTCGGATATGGAGGTAGGCCTGGAAAGCACAGAAGACGAAGAAAGCCTGTTCCGAGAGACACAATAGTTAGCTACTAATACCCCCATATACAAGTGTATTCGACAAATAGGTAGACATACGGCGTATACAATCACAGCGGTAAAAATGGAGGCAGCAACGGCAGCGCCATTCTCCGGGTCGCTATCAGAGCCAGTGTAACCGGGGTGGTCGTGCTGGACAGAGAGGATTATCCATTAGTTTCTATAGATATGGAATGACAGGATCGCATGCCACAGCCAGAAGGAGGGATAGGTAGACAGAGGACCCGAACGAACCTGGTATAACGTTCCGAGGACGGAGAGGATGATGACGGCAAAGAACGAGATGACAACGCTGTATCACGAGAAAACACAAGTCAGTGACCATAGTCATAGAGACCTTACGATATATTAATATATCCTACCATGACCATGCGTTCAAAGCAGATACGATGGGCTTCATCTTGAGGTTTGGCAAATGTTCGATGCGATAAGTCGACGGAGTTCAGGAACCAATCGGATCCGACGTATTGATGCGGATGATGTTGTATGAGGCTTCGCGAGACCTGGAGGATGTTTTTCGTTTCCTTGATCCCAGTATAGCAGGAAATGTGCACGGGTTTGACGGTTTGAAGGTGCGATCGATGTTCTTGGGAGGTGAGTCTCGGAATGTTCGATGGCGGCGAAGCGCCTAACCGTTCTGGGCGGTGACAAGAGGTATTGATATCATGCACGACGAATGCAACTTTTTATGCAGTAGCAAACACCTATTTTGCATATTTTCACCGTGTTTTATATTTGATTCTATAAATTTTTTTTTTATGTTTGGACTTTTATTCGATTGCCTCATGTCAGTCAGACATCAGTACATACATCTCCTCAGTGCGTCTTGTTCCATTCTATACACTCATCAAAGGTAACACCAGACCCCCCAAAAATATCCAAAGCACTACCAATGGTTAAGTCGACCTTTCCTTGGCTGCTGGCATGAACTTTTTCAAGGTCCTGGAGATGCCGCGCACCTCCTGCGTATGTCACAGGGATTGTACACCATTGAGCCAATTTAGCAACCAGATCTTCGTCAACACCTTGTTGTAAGCCTTCCACGTCTGCCGCGTGGATAAGGAATTCGGAGCAGTACGGTTCCAGGAATGAAATGGATTCTTCTCTGACATTAGCGTATCATACCACTTGGATGTAAGGGATTCAATGAATCAGAGTAGGCATACCCTGGTTAATTTCCATCTCTGTAATTGTCTGCCAGCGGTCCATGGCCACAAACCAAGTATCATCCTTTCTGCGGCAGCTCAGATCCAAGACCAGCTTTGACCTGTCGCCTCCAAGAGCAGCAAGAATACGTTCTAGCCGCTCTTGAGAGAACTTGCCTCCCGGGAACAGAAACGATGTGATAATGACCTGTTCAGCACAATTAGCATACAGTCTCAGCCAAACGAGTTCTAATACACCCACCTTCTCAGCACCTTGGTCAATCCAATACCGCGCATTCTCATCCGTGATACCCCCAGCAACCTGCAATCCTCCAGACCATGTCCCCAGTGCCTCCTTAGCTGCACCGTCATTCCCCGGACCAAGCTTCACAACGTGCCCTCCACGTAGATCATGCTTCTGGTACAAGCCTGCATAGTGGCCGGCGGGGAGCTTGGATACATAGTTGGTCTTGAGGTCCGAGGAAACATCACTCAGTGTTCCTCCCACAATCTGCTTGACCTGACCGGAGTGAAGGTCAATACAAGGCCTGAATTTAGTCATTCTGTCTTATTGTTCGTCAATGAGTGTCTTGCACCGCGAATCGAGGGGTCGGACCAGAAGACTTATCTTATCGCACGTGACTATAAGCGGTGTCCGAAGAAAAAACCTCCGTCGGTTTTGATGAGTTTCGCGATCAAAAAAAAGAAACATACGCCACAATTAAGAATGATCGGAAAACGGAAGAGAGACACGTCCGTCGTGTCGCGATCTACGACTAAAGAAGAGCAAGAGCAAGATACATCAGTTCCTACGACGCCTACCGAGGTCTCCCATGACCTGTTTCGCAAATTCTTTGAATCGCAGTTCGAGCCGTTAGATATTGGACCTAAAATACCACGGAAGGGAGAATCGGAGAAGGAAGAGGAAGGTGATGACAACGAGGAGGAGGAATTAGAAGCCGAATCTGAATGGGATGGTCTTTCAGGAGAGGATGAGGTGGAAGTGATTGAACACCAGGATTCGTCTATCAAAAAGAGCGATCTACTGGACAAGAAAGCCCGGAAGGCTTTTATGGTATGTTTATATACTATGGATATGGAGGGGCTGAATGCTAAATGTGTACAGAACGCGAAGCCACCATCGTTCGACGTCGACACAACTAAAACAGGGACTAAACCTACCAAGGACTCTGGCGAAGACGAAGAGGACAAAGCCACAGACGCAACAAACCTGAAGAATGATCTTGCCCTACAGCGACTGCTTAAGGAATCTCACCTGCTAGACTCCGCATCCGAGCTGGCGCCTACCGGCAAGAACCGACACAAAGCTCTTGATATGAGAATGCAATCGCTTGGAGCCAATGCGTCACTCTATGACCAGAAGATGCCGTCGGCACACCGAAGGGGAATTAAGACCAAGGCTGCGACCAAGGAGGACAAGCGGCGACGAGAAGCGAAAGAGAACGGAATCATTCTCGAGAAGCCTGCTTCTAAGAAACAAACCAGCAATAAACGGAGGGAGCGTGGTGTTGGCGGGCCATCTGTTGGAAAATTCACCGGAGGAACCCTGAACTTGAGCCAACGAGACATCAATTCTATTACCCGACGGTCCAAGGGATCCAAGGGCCGCCGTTGAGACGGATGTTGGAAGGCATGATACTCATTGAATAACCACCTAGCCCAGCACCTGCCAGCCCCGGTACCAGCGGAATACAGCAACGAGTACAATGACTTCAGTGTTGACTAGGCGGAAATTGTTGCATATACCTTGTATAATTACCTCATACTACTATCAGGTGGAAGGTCTGCACCTTTCCCTCCACCAGGCACACTGGTTCACCACAGACCATGACGAAGGAACGAAAACGAATGTAAACAACGCTACCAACATCAAAACACAAACATTGATGTAACTCTACAAAAAGGGAGCAAGTACTTTGGTCACTCTCATCACCCTGATAGCGGCACCGGATTCGATCCGTGCCATTCCAAATCCAAGAGAGTATATCCCTCATTCTGAGACTTTAGAACAACCCCTGATCGTTCAGACTTGCATTCAGGCGAAGTTAATTAATTCCCCAGTTTCAGATACTCTCCGGGCTTGGGGGATTCTGAGTGCATTTTTGGTTGTTTTCTCGAAGCTCGGGCCTTTATACACGAGAGGGTTTGGAAGGATTGCGCTGTTCCAGATAGGGCAAAATCTCCGACTGACTTTGGCAACTTTTTGTCCTGTGACAACATTTTTCGTTTTTTCTATTGATTAAGGTTTGGCGGTTTGCCTTTACCGAACTGTCTGCTTGTTTGCGTTGTTCATATATTCAAACACAGAAAGTAGTATGCGCGGACTACCCTGTGTTTACTCCTACAGACAAGTTCTCAAACTTGACACCTCAACTGTCAGCGGCTGCACGGAAACCGAGTCATAATCACTGCTCGCAGACCGGTATGAGGCACCATTGTACCAATTGACTCGTCTGTGCTCGTAAGAATTCCCAATATTAGTCCCGGGTCAACTTCGGGCTCAAACATGGCATGCGTCGAACTCGCCTCAACCAAAATTGCATACACGGATGTTGGCTTTTACGTTCAATAAATTACTTCTGGATTAGTGGATCCATTGAGAGCCTCCGATTGCACATCCAGTTCCTCAGCTTCAGCCTTCTCTTATTATTAGCAGTGGACATGCCCCATACTCCTGCACCATGGCGTGCATAATATTCCGGAGCCTTCAGTAGTAGTAGTCTATCGGCATTATTAGAAGATGCTACGTTTCAGATCCTCCCAAAACCGCATCATAATGGCCAGGTCTTAGCTTTCGTATCCGAAACCGCCCCATAGCGCAGAACAGGGAACCCTCCACATCCACATCCATGCCCGTGACTACACCATGACCATGACCAAGTATCAATGCATGCGTCCGTCCGTCCGCCATCCGCCTCCCGCCCTCCGCCCGTCTCACTGATCAATTCGTGATCCGCCGTGGCCAAAACGAGTCAAGCAGCGGGACCACAGCCCAGGCTGGATCTATACAGAAAGCTCTGCACAGACAAGCACAGGCAGCCAACTTACTCAGAGCACAGCGGGAAAAGTGGTGAAGTGTGTATCAATATTCCGCACGCACCATTCACTGTATCCAGTGTATCCAACTGAGCTTTGTTCAGGTCAGCCGGTGCTGTCCGGCCCGGTGTATGTTTCTGGGGATTGGTGGACAATGCATATGTCGTTTACTTGTATGGAGATGGATATGAGTATGTAAGTATACCGGGAGTGCATATGCATGCTGTATATCAGAGTACGGGCATGACTCGTGAGGGCTTGACTTTATCTGTCGAGTATGAGTGTAGTGCTTGATTTCTTGCGCAAATTGTACAGACCGGTATAATGCATAATCCAACAAATTATTGAGTTCTTAAGATTTTCCGATCTCAATCTTGAGATTAGTTGGTCAAGTTTGATTGTACTTTAGGTAGGGAAATTATCATTAAACTGCCATTATAGAGGTCAGAATGTTTTGTCCAACGGAGAAACCTATGTCCAAAGTATTCGGGAATCCCGGAGCTTCCGGACTAGTGCATGATGCTCCATAATCTGTTACTACTTTAAGTGAGAGAAATAACCCCCGCACGTTCTGATCAAACTCCAATCCGACGAGAAATGTAGAGCACAGGTTACTCTACAGCCATGAATAGATACATAAATAGAGAATGTGGACATGTAGATCTGTTTCAGGATAAAAGAATAGACTACTGTCGCACCATTCAGCACGCTAAAGCCCTCTATAGAACACGCTACTGCACTCCTCTCTATCGAGAGCAGCACTGTCTGCTGATCTGGGACCATGGACTTTTCTAGAGGGTTTCAGGATGGGATGATCAAACAATGTGCCTGTGCATTTGAGTTAGACTGCTCGAGTCAGTCGATAGATACCATAGGAAGATCCGTAAATTACCATCTGGTGAGGGTTAATATCTGGTTCGTATAATATCGGGTACAGTACCCTAAAAGTGCGCTAACCGGATTGAGAATTTACTACGACCAGAGAAGCGTAGGGCAAAGTTTATTCGAATATTCCGGATGTTGAAGGAATAAGAATAAAGTTTTCATGATTCAGGGTTGAGTTGTTTTGTTTTTGGCGCCCTTATACGGTATCCTATACTCTGTAGTGTTGTACTGAGGACTGAGGTGAGGTTGTAAGAAGGTTGACAATACATGTTATAGCATCTTGCGACAAAGCCAATGCAGTTAGACTCCCTGAAAATATGACATTGGCATTGGCATTCGTACCAAGGCCAGCAGTTCACACGCTCGACCGAATGGCCCTGGTACTCTATACCTAGTGTGGCCTCCTGCAGAACAGCCAAGCCGGACAAGAAGCCAGATTGGTGCTCGACCAACAGGGCTCGTATTCTAGGAGTTCTAGTTCTGGGACTAGAATAAAGTAGCTCATAGGTCCTGGAAGTCACAATCGCTATCGCTATGATCACCACCCAGGGGTGAGTAAGGATTTTGAAAATGACCGATTATTATCCTCGGGTTGCTAATTCTCCGCGTAGATCGTAACCTCGATGATTCTTAGATCTGCCCGAGTGATCACGGGGAATGTGAGGATTGGCCTGGTTCTTGAGATAGGCAGATACGAGTCCAAGATCGACACCAGAGAAGGGAGAACGATGATGCTGTATGCGAAGTTATCATTGCAAAAGCATGATGGCCGGGGTGCTGGGCGGCCGCTGATCATGAGATCCTTCACAGTCGGGTGTCGAAAGGAGGATATTGGGATAGACAATGGAAGCTTCGACGGCTTGACGACTCGATTTGGATGTGCAAGGTTATAGGTGAGTTTGTACTCCGTACTTGTACTCTGTCTTCTGTACAACGCAACAGGTATCCAAAGATAACCGCCATTGACCACTCTTCGGCCGAATAGGTGGACCCACTAATACCGAGCAATCTGTACTACGTACTCTGTCAATGTACAAAAGAGCCTTTGAAGAATTGTTATCCTGTCAAGATCCAAATCAGTTGACTTTGCATCCAAAGTCTACTACATACTCTGAAGTAGAACATACTTTCGGAGAGGAGTTGCATCCAAGGTTGGACCACACGAGCTAAGCTTTTACCGTTTTTCATCAACGGCTGTGCAGATCAGACACGTACGGAACATAGAAAAGACGTTGATATAACAGTAGTGACATTTGATTAATCAATTGTATGAACTGATATATTCTTTTATTCGGTTTATCTTAACAGCACGAGGATGTACAGTACAGATAGGAGTACTCAATACGGAATACGAGATTGACCGGAATGCGGCGCAATGCTGATCGTCATATCGCAGTCATGCCAGAAGCAAACGGTCGATATTTGTTGACCAATGGCTGAAGTTTAGATTCTCAAAATTGAGCCGACCTACTCATACTTGTACTCCGTAGTTACTCGTACCATTACTCTGCACTTTTATGGATGCCAAAATCTATACCTGACAGATCAGATGCAATGTAAATAATCTACCTGTATACTGGCTGGTGTACTCCGTAAGGAGGTTTATGTATGGGGTATATTCAATAGTGAACGGTCAACGGTCAACGGTCAGCCACCTGTACAGGTTGTGATTAATTATCCCACGTAGTGACTTTCCCGTTATGGTTAAATCCATACAGCATAAACAGGACATCCCATTGGCCAATGTAAGCGCCCTCCACTCACTCTGAAATCTGAAACACGGGGCGGATGCTTCACAATGGACTTGGCATGGGTAGCAGATTGTCCTTCCGGTTCCGATGAATCCTACTCCGTGTTCTGTACACAGCACGTTGCTACATAGTACGTACTGTAGTGTCCAGATGAGTACTTTTGCAGAGTAGAGCGATGAACAAGCGCTATAATCTACAGATTAGATTATTGTGACCCCTACGCCAGCAAGGATACCTATTATTGCGAAATGCGTAGCTTCCATCTCCTTTATGCACGTCCCGATAGGAGAGCAAGTGCACTCCGGATACTCTCGTATTGACTCGATAACCTGATCTGGCGGTATATCCGAAGGCCGGAAGAAATCAGGGAGGCTAGCCCAGTGAACGGTCCAAGTGATGTCGATCTACTATATACCGTAGAGTGTACTCTGTACACTGTAGATACAATTATCCGTGCTCCGTATTCCGTAGTGTTCTAGATGGGACCCGGTGTGGCAATTGCTGGTCTGTATGGATACAATAATATGATGCATGATTCTTCAGCAGAAACGGATAATAAAACGCCAAATTAAGGTACCAACGGCTATCCAATGGGTTGTATGGGTGAGTCCCATGGATGGATTTGTTTCTATGTTGGGTTCTGGATTTCTACCGGTGGATAGACACTAGTCCTTTTCGGGCTGCGTGGGACTGACTCCCGATGGGGCAATCGTTTTTTATGATCCGGATCCACCGATTACAGTAATATACTGTATAAGATGTGGTAACTTACGAGTTTCCCATAGCGGTTCCTGGAAGGTGCCTGTATCAGTAATACCGCCGGTCCCTGGCGCCTCCAGCCAACCAGTTAGTGTTGTTATTATAGCTCCATAATAAATGGTAATATTATTGTACTTGTATTTCCACCCCCTCGATTTGACCTCAATTTCGCTAACAGCCCGATTGACGTTGTCCGGTGGTGTACGGAGTATCTCAGAGTGTGATCTCTATTCTTCACCTTCTCGACTGTCAAGGAAATCGCATTTTTTATTTTTATTTTTTTTGACCCTCCCTTTTTTCCCATATTTTCCCTTCATATCCACCCTCTTCTCCCACCTCCTCCTTCTATTCTTTTTTTCTCTCTCTCACTCTCACTCTACCCACCATCCACCCACTCACAGGTGCTCCCTTTCTTTCGTTTCATTTTCGCCGTGCGAGAATTACCTCCCCCCTTACTATCACTTTATTGTTCTATATTATTATCTATTATTATTGCCTTTTTTTTTTTTTTTTTTACATTAAAAAATATTAAAAACCACATCCAAAAATAGAGAGAACTCGCATACAGGCAGGGCCCTTTTCAATTCTCTCTCTTTTTACGCGCGCTCGTTATTCTCCATCGCTGGACCGAGCCACTCTGCTACTCTTCCAGTCAGCTCAGCTCAGCAGCTCAGAGCACCTGCTAAAAAAAAAAAAAAAAATCTCCCTTGAAAGAGGCTGGTTCCTCTGTTCATCTCATCATCTTCATCCATCTTTACTACTGCCGTCAAGTGCTTCGATAGCATCTGCGCGCTTTCATCGCATCACTCGCTTGCCGCTTGTTTGAGTGTTGTCTATATATCGTTGGTTGCTTTCTTTCACTTCTGTTGCGCGCTCTTCTAGTCAAGACGCTAGCAACCAATTCTTCCTTTTTTTTTTTTTTAATATATTTTTTTATCTGTCTGTGGCTGAGTCGGTTAACGGGTTTCTTTGACTGTATGTCCATACCCTTCTCTTTCATATTCTCCCTTTCGTGTCAGAACAGATGAAACAACCCGGTTTGTTTATGTCACGACTGGCATCAGGTAAACTAACAGAATCACTATCAGGTCGCTACCTTTCATACCACCATGTATCCCCATCATGGCCCCCCGATGCCTCCTCCGCAGAAGCCAGAGACTTTCATGCTCTCCAGCGAGGCGCAGCAGAGCCTGCCTCACGATGCGCAAGTCGCACTGCAGCAAGTCGATAACCGTACGACCTCGTTGAGAAATCCCGCTTGTCCGGACAGCCAGCTTACTATTCAACAGTGAAATACTTCCTCTTGTCGGCTCCTGTGGACTGGCAACCCGATCAATTCGTTCGTCGCTTTTTGCTGCCCACGGGCGAACATATTTCCTGCGTGCTTTGGTTAGTGTTGAATAAGACGATATAGCGGACAACACATGGATCGTGGCCTTAGAGGAACCTGGTGCTAACACTCAACAGGAGCAACCTCTTCCACATCTCAGGAACCGATATCGTTCGATGCCTGGCATTCCGTTTCACAGCCTTTGGTCGTCCCGTCAAGAACTCGAAAAAGTTTGAGGAAGGCATCTTCTCCGATTTGCGAAACCTCAAGGCCGGCACCGATGCTACACTCGAAGAGCCCAAGAGCCCCTTCCTCGACTTCCTCTACAAGAACAACTGCATCCGGACACAGAAGAAGCAAAAGGTCTTCTACTGGTATAGCGTCCCGCACGATCGTCTTTTCCTCGATGCCCTTGAACGGGACTTGAAGAGAGAGAAGATGGGCCAGGAGGCCACCACCGTTGCCGTCAGCGAGCCCGCCTTGTCTTTCGAGTTTGATTCGTCCCAGTCGCTCTATGAGCAACTCACCAAGGCTCAGCAAGCAAACACTTCTTCGTTTGCTGCACACGCAAGTACGACATTTGGCCAGCCCACCTCCCCAATCGTGCGGTCCGTTGACGCTATGCCTCCTCCGCAGATGGCTCCGCAGATGGCTCCCCCGGCGCTTCCTTTCCTACCGGACGAGTCGGCCAACGCGGCGATCTACAATGCGATCCCCTTGCCCCCTACGCTAGCCCATAATTTCATCAAGCGTGAGCAGGATTTCGCTCCCATCCAGTACGACCGCAACGGGATGCCCATCGCCCGCATGCACCAGCGTCACGCCTCCATGCCGACCTTTGTCGAGTACTCGCCGGCCCCCTCCTTCGTTTCCTCCCATTTCGAAGACTACAGCAACCGCGGCTTGTCATTTGAGCCCGTGACTCCCCCACAGCATCATGCTCCCCTGGGTCCTGAGCCGGCGTACATCGCCAATGAAGACACGGGTCTCTACACGGCCATTCCGGACATTTCGTCCGCTCCATCTTTCAACCCTTTGATGCAGCTGCCCCCCTCCAATCTGGCCAGTGCCCATTTCCCAGCCCCACCACGGACGTTTCCCTACTCGGTCCTTGAGGGCTCTCCTACCTATAAGCAGCGGAGACGTCGCTCTTCGGTCACCCCGGGAGCCGCCAGCGCTGCAATGGCCACTGCGGCCACACCCCAAACCACAGCCGCTCCCGCCCAGACAATGGCGTACGCAGCACACAGACCTAGTGACCTGCGGCGATCTATGTCGAGCTCGGTGGCTCCCGCTGTGACCGAGGCCGGTAATGAATCACATTCGCAGCGCGCCGCGGCGAGCTACCCGGCCGTCCTCCCCCAGAAGGACTTGTTGCAGGAAATTTCCCGCCATGGTACCCCGCTCTCCAACTTTGAAGAGAGCGCCAGTCAGAATGTGCTATCCCTGAACAACGCGCAGGATGACCTGGCGGGTTTCCCGACCGATGAGACGGTTGATGCCGCTGTGCAGAACAGCACAACCAATAAGGCAGAGCGATACGCTCCGGGCCCAGTCCGCCGTGCTCGAAGCGCTACCATGATGGAGCTTGGACCCTATCCGCAAAAGTCCCACTCGTGTCCAATCCCATCGTGTGGACGACTATTCAAGAGACTAGAGCATTTGAAACGGTAAGTTATGATCGCATCATTCTTTAGGTGTCTGCTCTTCTTGACCTGGTTGGTTCGGTTTGCGATGATCGGCGTGCTGGTAATCTTATTTGTAGCCGCCCAGCTGACAGTTTTGGCGCTTAGGCATGTTCGAACCCACACCCAAGAGCGGCCGTACCCTTGCCCTTACTGCAACAAGGCATTCTCGCGATCCGACAACCTTGCACAGTAAGTTTTCCTTAGCCTATCATTTTGTACGTTCATCTGCTTACCACTCCTACAGACACCGTCGGATCCATGAGGCTCAACAAGATGGTCAGCCGCCGCTGTCAACACACGAGGAAGAATTGGAGAACGAGGAAAATGAATTCGGCTCGCCGGACGAGGACCTGTCACCGCATGATACTTCAATTCCAACTTCCATGATGAACATGACCACTATGACCTCTATGCCGACCACCATGGCCACCACCATGAGCATGCCTCCTATGCATACCATGGTTGCTCCGAATATGATTGCACCCCAGCTCCTGCAGCAGCATATATGAGCGTCAATCTATTAGCAGGATACCACATTTACTATCAATCGATTATAATACGACATTATAACGTCTGACCATCTTCATTTGCATCGCTCTTCATATCATCTCTGGACTTATATCTAGTTTTATTTCTTGGGCTGGTCGTTTTGGATTCTTTACCTTGGGAAGTCCCCCCTGCGGCTTGAAGGCCGCACAGGATTCTTCTACTTCCTTCCCTGCTCTTGTTTTCGTTTATCACGGATTTGGATAGGGATTCTCCGCTGCATTATCTTTCGCTTCTTTGGGCTTGATGCCTAAAAGCGACTGATAGAAGGGGCCGACATTCCACCGGTGGATGCATACCCTATTTCTTTTATCAACATGCATTGCTGCTGGCGCTGGACTGTCGTGCCTATATCTCCTTTTCATTGTGACTTTTGTTGATTCAGTTTATATCCTCGATGATTTCTCATTTCGTGCCAATTTCTCTGTTCATATGTTATGTTTACGGAATCTGTGTATTATCGTCTGTGTACTCTTTTATGGGTTTTGGAAAGTAAGGAAAGGTGCGCAGCGTGAACTGGGTAAGCGCGGCGTACGCAGGGAAATACCTTTTGTGCTTTGAGGTGCTAGCAGCTTATAGATATGATTTTGGGAAGGGTCTTTCGCCGTGCAACAGTTTTTTAGGATACAAGCATATAGAGCAATGAAAACAACTAAACGGAAATCTTCTGGATCATTTATTTGTAAACCAATGTAGATTTTCTCTGCTTTGAGCCCTGTTGTTTAAGCACTTGAGCTGAAGCGATTGCCCTTTCGATGCGTTTGTCAGTTAGATGACGGCACCGAATAAAAAGGCACCGAGACATAAATCCGGGGTCCAAATCGGTCACGTGCAGTCGGTCCGCTGACGTCGTTCTCCAATCCCCAGAAAGTAAGATTGGGCACGTAGTCTTCTCATTTCTCTCCCAGTCTCTGATTTTAATACGTTGATGCCATCCTGATTTTAACGTGCCCCGTTAGGCCTGGATGGAACACGCAGAGTGCTTAGAATCTAGCTGCGGGTTAGACCCAATTCCACCTTGATTGTATTGAGCAGACACCGACTTTTCCCTTCCATATTAACTTGGCATCATTTCACGGGCTTTTTCCATCAGTTTCTAGCTCTAAAGAGTGCGGAGGTTGACTCCAGAATATCTATATACCTCAGTACCTGGCTTCTGTTTAGAACTAGACCACCCGATCATTCACAGCATGACGGAGGCAGCCAACGAGTCATCCCCTCTCGTGGGACCGGATCGTGAAGATGATACAGACATTCGATATGAACCGAACGATATCCCTGCCCTACACGGGGAGGATTTGGTGGAAACGAAGAGCAGTTTGCACCTGTTCTTGTTGACGCTGAGTATTGGAGGGTGAGTTGGATTGTCTACTATTGCGCTTGGATGTGATGCGCTGCTGCGGACAACTGACAAATTGGTGATTTGCGCATAGGTTACAAGTTGTGTGGTCTGTGGAATTATCGAGTGGGACGGTAAGCTGGCCTATGCTTTTTCATACAGAATGAAAACTAATGTTGATGTTGTGTAGCCTTATCTACAGTCCCTCGGAATGAGCAAGGCTTTGCTTGCATTCGTTTGGATTGCAAGTCCACTGGCCGGAACCCTTGTACAGCCTTATATCGGCATTCGGAGCGATAATTGTCGCATCTCGTGGGGCAAGAGAAAGCCATTTATGTTTGCTGGGGCCGCGGGAACGGTCGTTGCCTTGCTGGCACTCGCATGGGTGCAGGAAATTGTGGGCGGGCTTCTTGGGCTTTTTGGCGCGGACCCTAATTCTGGGGGTGTCCGGACGACCATTATCATCGTCGCGACTGCCTTGATGTGTTGCTTGGATTTTGCCGTCAATACGGGTACGCACTTCTTATCTTGGGGAAAACTGGCTTTGTCCATGCTAATGTGCGTATAGTACAGGCTGGTATCCGTTGCTTTATTGTTGATAATGCACCAACCCACCAGCAGGAATCTGCAAATGCATGGGCCAGTCGAATGACCGGCGTGGGAAATATCTGCGGGTTCATCTTTGGATACATAGATTTGCCCAGCATTCTGCCATTTCTGGGAAAGACGCGGTTCCAGATCCTCTGCGCAATAGCTTCGCTTCTACTTGGGATTACGCTGGTGATCAGCTGTTCTTATATCAAAGAACGAGATCCCCGGCTGGACAGTCCACCTGCTTCAAGCAGTCTCGGTCTCGTCTCTTTCTTCAAACAGGTTTTCAAAGCTATCCGTCATCTACCGCCACAAATTTCCAAGGTCTGCGAAGTTCAACTCGCAGCTTGGATTGGATGGTTCCCCTTCTTATATTACGCCACTACGTACATTGGACAGCTATATGTGAATCCCATCTTCGAAGACCATCCCAATCTCTCCGACAAGGACATTGACCAGGCTTGGGAAGATGCCACTCGAATCGGATCTTTTGCACTTCTTATTTATGCAGTCATCTCATTCGTGGCCAATATCATGTTGCCAGTCTTGGTTGTTCCCTCGTACAAACCGATTGTCGCCTCCGATAGACAGCATGGTGAGGGTCTCCTCGAAGGGGAAGAAGAATCCGGAATAGGGACTCGAAGGATGTCAGCGTCCAGTATCCCCTACGGAGCACCACTTGAGCAGCAACCTCAAGGCTCCAAGGTCAACAATGGCGGACCAACATGGCTTGCTTATTTGCAGATTCCAGGCTTCACACTTCGACGAGCATGGCTTATTTCGCACGTCCTCTTTGCCACTTGCATGTTCAGTACCTTCTTTGTCTACACCCATCAAGCCGGATCGGCTGTTATCGGGTTACTTGGGATCAGTTGGGCCATGACGCTGTGGGCACCGTTTGCATTGATCTCTGCGGAGGTCTCACGACTTGATACGGAATATCGCATCCGTCGAGTCCGTGCTGCCAGAACAGTCGCGGAAGGGACTCGTGACGCAGTCACTGCGGCCGCTGATAGACATCGCTACTCTCACCATGGCGAGGACTTGGAGAATGGTCATGAAGTATCGCATGTGAAAGCTCTTGGAGAGGAGGATGAGAACCCAGCCCAGGCCGGCATCGTCCTCGGACTTCATAATGTGGCCGTCTCTGCGCCACAGATCCTTTCCAGCTTGGTATGCAGTGCGATATTTAAGGCGTTTCAGAAACCGCGGGGAGAGCCTTGGGATGACAGTGTTGGATGGGTGTTGCGGTTTGGAGGAATTGCTGCATTGGGAGCTGCGTATTTGACTAGTCGGTTGGCTGAGGGAGGGAGATGAATATAAATATCAATATCAAGGAGTTAAATAGGTTTATTCGATCAATTATCATTAAGAGGAGCGTCTATCCTATGTCTTACATTTCGTACAATAGATATGTCACCGTTGTAGCAGCAGTGGTCTTGGCATCGTTGACGACCACTTGTCCGTGTCTTATTCATCTCATCCCCAATCAGATCTCGTCTTTCTTTCTTCAACCCAACTAACATACTCTCTCTCTCTCTTTGTTTGCTGATCGTTAATTGTCAGTATTCTCAAATAATTCCCTTTTCGTGTTTTGGCGCCTCTCCTTACCCCGCGAACTACGTGTTCCTGGACTATGTTCTGGCGTCAGTCTCCTGCCGCTAACCATCCGCTTGGGGTGTCTCCTTCCTAACAACGGAAAACCATGGCCGGCCAGTTTGTGGGCGACGCCCTTCACCAAGTGCTCAGTACGTTTTTTCTCCAATATTTTTTGCTTTTCCCCGGTATTGGTTGATCTGGGGTTGCCAAGATCTTTTACGTTATGCGAAATAGACTGACTCTTGTTTGTCGTGCAGGGAGAGCTGCGGACTCCGATACGGACCCTGATGGTACGCGCATTGACCTTCATGTCTATTTACCTCCCTTCCTGCTTGAAAACGAATATATTCTACGTCGCGGATTGTTAGGATGGTATCATTGATAATGTGTGGTTGCAGATGTCCCCGAGGCGGGCACCAAGGAGTTTTTCAGCTCCTGGGCACTCTTTATCATGATCATGCTTTTGATGTGTGCGCTTTTTACGAGTTATATCCTACAGCAGAAGAAGATTCAAGCTGTGCATGAGACGGTGTTGTCCATTTTTGGGGGTATGTCCTAGGTCTAAGTTTCTCCGTGAGGGGTAGGATATGCGGTATTAATGCATATGCGCAGGCATGTTCGTCGGATTGATTATACGACTAAGTCCAGAGTCGCCTATCCAAGACAGTGTGACCTTCGATTACCAATTCTTTTTTAATCTCCTCCTTCCTCCGATTATCTTGGCCTCCGGGTACGAGTTACATCAGGCGAACTTCTTCCGCAATATCGGTACGATTCTGACGTTTGCGTTTGCGGGAACATTCATCTCGGCTATCGTGCTGGGGCTCGTGTTGTACGTTTGGACTCGGATCCCACTGGACGGTCTGAATATCTCTTTCGTCGAGGCGATCTCAGTGGGGGCGACTCTTTCGGCGACGGACCCGGTTACGATCCTGGCGATCTTCAATCTATACAAGGTCGAGCCGAAGCTGTATACTGTCATATTTGGCGAGTCGATCTTGAACGATGCTATTGCTATTGTCTTGTTTGAAACTGCGCAGAAGTATGCAGAGAGTGAGGCTGGGTCGTTGACCTTTCTCAATTTGTTTGAGGCCATCGGTCTCTTCTTGTTGGTTTTCTTTGGTAGTATGATTGTTGGTATTATTGTGGGGATCATGACTGCGCTGGGTCTCAAGTACACTCATGTTCGTCGCATGCCCAAGATTGAGAGCTGCATGATTGTTCTCATTGCATACGCCAGTTATTTTTTCTCCAACGGCGTGTACCTATCAGGTAAGTTTGATCACACCTAGCATGATGTCTCCGGACTAATGAAATAGGCATCGTGTCTCTCCTATTCTGTGGTATTACGATGAAACACTACGCTTATTACAACATGTCGCGCCGAACACAATTGACCACCAAATACCTCTTCCAGGTGATGGCGCAATTGTCGGAGAACTTTATCTTCATCTACCTAGGAATGGATCTGTTCGTTGAGAGCAACCTGCAATTTAAGCCGCTGTTCATTCTGGTGGCGGTATTAGGAATCTGTCTTGCGCGGTATCTCGCCGTATTCCCACTGTCAAAAGCCATCAATTGGTTCATCCGGTATCGCGCCCGCCGCTGTGGTGTCGAAGCTGTGGATGAGCTTCCGTTTGCTTACCAAGCCATGCTCTTCTGGGCTGGACTGCGAGGAGCAGTCGGTGTTGCTTTGGCAGCGGGTCTAAAGGGCGTTAATGCTCCGGCTCTGCGGGCTACTGTCCTGGTTGTAGTCGTGCTGACTGTTATTATCTTTGGTGGAACCACAGCTCGGATGCTTGAAATCCTGGGGATCAGGACCGGTGTGGTCGAGGAGCTGGATTCGGACGATGAGTTCGACATCGAAGTCACTCATGGAGGTACCTACTACAAACGGGATACGGGTCTAGGATACACTCCTCGTCGGATGGACTCAACCATTCCTTTGGATGGAATGCAGCGTGAGGGGCTTGACAGGACGCATAGCTATTCCACTGGCAACAGCCGTCGTCCCAGCCCGCCACCCAATCGGTCATCAAGCCGAGGTCACGCTCGCACATATTCGAATGCCTACGGGCCCAAAGACACCCAGACACGTCGCGACCGATCATCGACGGCCACACTCCTTAACAGCGGAGCTGGGGGCCATAGCGATGACAGTGCGGCCAGCGAGGATGAGTTTGGCCTCAAGACCACTAAGAGCACCAGAAGGTCACGAGCCACAGCCGAACCGGATCCAGACGAGTTTGAGATCGACGTCGAAGAGTCGGAGGAGGATGACCATGGACTTCCCCCATCTGCGACACCCGCATCGCGACTGCGGCGATCGCATTCCCAACAGCAGCAAGAACCCACATCCTCCAGAGTGTTACCGTCGCCGTCGCCGTCGCGACATGAAACCATCAGCGCTCGCGAGGCTCTCCGGGATCTTTTCTCGGGCGGGCCGACTGGGGATCATGCAGCGTGGTTCCGGCAGCTGGATGAAGGGTATATCAAGCCACGGTTACTTCTGGATCAGTCGAATCATAAAGGGCCTGGGGCTGTTTGATTTTGTACAAATACAGAACTACAGGGTACATTTGTATACTGATACCATATGGTGTTTATTAGATGTCTTTCTATATTTTTCATTTATTTGCACATGGGAAATATAACTAGTCAAATTAGCTGGGCTTGTTTGATAGGAATGCAAGAAATTTCCTTGTTTGTCTGGGTTATCCTATTCTTTCCGGAATGATGTGAGCCGTAAGATAGATACGGTAAGAAAACGGCTCCCCTGCAGATCGGGTCAGGATGACGGTATTCCCAATACGCATCAGATCTAGAAGTATATATAGTAGGGTAGAGAGTAGAAGTATTGAAAGAAGCAGTGTGTTGATATATATAATTGACAAAAATCCGTGGGCTAATAGATTTGAATGCAACTGGAATACAGAGTACTTGTATAGCGTCGGTACTAATCACAGCTGTGTAAGCCTCCTCTCAAATGCCAACCCGAATCCTCAACTCTCGTCCAGAAAACCATCCCCGGCTTCGTTTCGCTTTGCCCGCCACGCCCTCGTTTCTTCTTGCCATCATCTCGTTTCATTTCTTCTCTTCTACCCATCTCTTCGTCTTCTTTTCATCACCCATAAACCTCTAACTCTATATTGATTCCTCCCTTCATCTCCCAGTTACATCCATCGCCAATCCGGACTGGCTGGATCTCTCAACGGCTTTCCACCCAGTTTTCATTATCAGCAGAAAATCACTCAATCGTCCTTTCGGGCACCTGCGCTGTTATCCCGCAGGTCGTAGGGCAAGAAAAACAGACAAAGAAGGTGTGTTCACGCAACTATAAAGTCGCTTTTGACCTGTCTGCATTTCCGCTGTCCGTCTTATGCAACCGCCCTCTCTTTCTCGCGCTCGCTTCATTCTCTTTTTCTCCCTTTCCCACCCTCCAATCTGTCTTTTCTTACATCTTTTTCTTCCCTACTTCGTCTATTGTAACCTTTTCTCTTTTCCATTCCCTTCCTACTCCCACTTTTCCCTTCTCGTCAATTTCACGACCCTGCTTTTCTTCCTTGAGAAAGCTATTACCACTGCACTACAATTACTGACCAGGCCTGGAGTATTAGCTATCTTTAGATCGATTCAAAATCCCTCATATCTGTCGGTACTCCCATGGGTCACGAATGTCCACCGTGATTCTTTCCGATTCCTCTTCGACACGACCCCTGTGAAGCCCCCGTCGTCGCGACTGATACCCTTCAGATCTTCGCCGCCGCTCTTCCGGCACACGCGGCCATCATGACGGGAGCGCCCCCATATAATCCCCATTCCCCTACCCAACAGTCTCGTTATCCCGCTTATTCACCTCCGAATAAGACTCCTCACCATTTCTACCCCGGCAATGATCAATACCAGCAACATCCGCCGCAGACGCCGCCAGCCTTTCCCCCACACTCCGCGCTGTCCAGGAGCCCTCACTATGCACACGCGGCGCCATCCCTGCCAGCCACATTACCGCCGTTGAGCAGCGACCCGAGCGCTCAGTACCAGGTGCATTCGGCCGCGCCTACGCCGCAATTCTCATTGCCCAGGCCATACTCGGGTTCGATTCTGCCGGGCAATGGCGCATCTCCATATGCTCAGTCTACACCGTCGCATGCTCCTCCCCCACCCCAGCTGGAGAGTCATTCGCAGTCTCCTACCAAGAAGGAAACAGATTCCCCGTATTCAATGGCTGGGAATAATGCTCCGGGCTACTCTATGATGCGGGAACCGCCAAGGCCGGCTTCTCCTCTAAAAGAAGCGGTATGTTTTCTTTTCTTTCTTTTTTTTTTTTTTTTTTATTATTGATCTGCTTTAATCCTCGGTATACTAACAAGCCGTTGCGTCTAGAAACCAGCGAGAGCGGCCGATCCCATGTCGTTTGCTAGCATCCTCTCGGGCCCCACTGAAGAGGAGCGCCTGCCTCCCAAGAGATCTTCTCCTCCCCCAGCACAAATGGCCCCCGTTGCACCTCCGCCTTCGTTCCATATCGCGGACCAAACGCCGAAAGAGCTAGAACCGGTCCCGATACATCCAATGCCAAGATTCGAGGAAAAGCAGCCGATAAGGGAGCGTCGTTGGAATGTGGAGCAGGAGGAACGTCTTGTTGGCGATCTTCCTGTCGCCCCTTCTGCCAACGGTGATGTCCCGGATATCAAGAAGACTTCTGCACCGATTCGGGCTCCCGCGCCGCGCAAGCTCACCGAGCGGGATATGGAAATTATTAACAAGATCACCGCTGATATTGACAACGGGGAGAAGAGCGATGTGGAAACGCCGGGCTTTGAAGTGGAGTATGAACGCTATATCTCCAAGGGCAAGAAACGTGCTCTCAACAGCGAGAAGGCTGAGGGTATTAAGCGCAAGGTACGTTTTTTTTTTTTTTTTTTTTTTTTTTTTTTTTTTTTCAATGATAGCAGGGGAAACGAATGTGTATTAACAAGCTCTTAGCGCCGACGACAAGATTTCCTTGTCAAACTTGGCAAGACCTTTGAGAAACAATCAACCTTAGGAATGGATCGTTTCAGATATGACCATGAGGAGAAGGTCATTTTCGAAGTGCAAGATAAGGAAATTCAAGATGAAAAGGAACGCAAGAAGGACATGCAGCGGAAGCGGCGACGGGAGAACACGGTTCGGCTGGAAATGCAGAGAAAGCTCGATGCAGAACGGAAGGCGAACGAGACTGACGACGCTGCTACAAAAGCCAAGCTTATGCGGGAAGTCGAACGGGCTCAGAAGAAGATCAAATCTACCAAGAGAGCCCTGGAAGGCGTTACAGCCCCCGAGGAGATTGGCGAAGTCACTCCACTGGCTCCCAACCTTGAAGGGGGTACCACCAGTTCATTCCACATTGGCCGAAGTTCTCCGTCGCGGCGCAAATCGAACCGCGGGGGCACGACCGCCCGACCCAAGAAATCCAAGGAGCAAAAGCAAGCCGAAAAGGATGCCGCAGAAGCCGCTTATGCGGCCATGGCTAGTGACGACCCTACGTCTCTTGCCCCCATGGAAGATCCTCGAATGGAGTCGCTCAAGAAAGAAGCTAAGGGTAGCCGATCCAAGGAGTCCACGCCCATTCCCATGGCATCATACGACAGCAAGGGTTATAACCAGATTTACGAGCAGATTTGGCGAGATATTGCACGCAAAGATATTCCCAAAGTTTATCGTATCAAAGTCACTTCGCTTGGTACTCGCCAAGAGAATCTGCGCAAGACGGCTCAACTGGCGAGCAAGCAGTCCCGCAAATGGCAGGAGCGTACCAATAAGAGTATGAAGGACACCCAGGCTCGTGCTAAGCGAACAATGCGTGAAATGACGACCTTCTGGAAGCGGAACGAGCGTGAGGAACGTGACTTGCGCCGTCTGGCCGAGAAACAGGAGATTGAATCAGCTAAGAAGGCGGAGGCTGAGCGTGAGGCCAACCGCCAGAGGCGTAAACTTAACTTTCTCATCTCCCAGACCGAACTGTATTCCCATTTCATTGGCCGGAAGATCAAGGACACGGAAGCTGATGCCTCTGGGGACACTGCTGTCCATGGTTCGAACGAGACCGTCCAGCCTGGCAAAGGCCAGCAGCATACTGTGGATATGCCTCCTAGTGTCGCAGATCCGAACACCAAGGTCACTACCAGCTTCGATGAACTAGATTTTGATGCAGAGGACGAAACAGCTTTGCGGCAGGCTGCCATGGCCAATGCGCAGAATGCCGTTCAGCAAGCCCAGGATCGGGCGCGCGCTTTCAACGCTGAGCAGGACCAGATGGCGGCCTTTGACGAAGGCGAGTTGAACTTCCAGAATCCCACGAGTTTGGGTGACATTGAGATTTCTCAGCCGACCATGCTTACGACAAAGTTGAAAGAATACCAGCTGAAGGGTCTCAACTGGTTGGTCAACTTGTACGAACAGGGTATCAACGGTATTCTGGCCGATGAGATGGGTCTCGGAAAGACCATCCAGTCTATATCGGTCATGGCTTACCTTGCTGAATACCACAACATCTGGGGTCCGTTCTTGGTCATCGCTCCCGCATCCACCCTGCACAACTGGCAACAGGAAATCGCCAAGTTCGTGCCAAACATCAAGGTCTTGCCTTACTGGGGTTCGGCCAAGGACCGTAAGATTCTTCGGAAGTTCTGGGACCGCAAGCACATCACGTACACCAAGGATTCGGAATTCCACGTACTGGTGACTTCGTATCAGCTGGTGGTTCTTGACGCGCAGTACTTCCAGAAGATCAAGTGGCAGTACATGATTCTGGATGAGGCTCAGGCCATCAAGTCGTCGCAGAGTTCTCGTTGGAAGAACCTTCTTGGGTTCCATTGCCGGAACCGTCTCCTGCTTACCGGTACGCCTATTCAGAACAACATGCAGGAACTCTGGGCTCTTCTGCACTTTATCATGCCGACCCTATTCGACTCTCACGATGAGTTCAGCGAGTGGTTCTCAAAGGATATTGAGTCGCACGCGCAAAGTAATACGAAGCTCAACGAGGACCAGCTCCGACGTCTGCACATGATCTTGAAGCCATTCATGCTGCGTCGTGTCAAGAAGCACGTCCAGCAGGAACTCGGAGACAAGGTTGAAGTGGATATCTTCTGCGACTTGACCTACCGTCAGCGGGCGTATTATGCCAACTTGCGGAACCGTGTCAGTATCATGGATCTTATTGAACGGGCCGCCGTGGGTGATGAGGCGGACAGCACCACGCTGATGAACTTAGTCATGCAGTTCCGAAAGGTGTGCAATCATCCAGACCTATTCGAACGCGCTGAGACAAAGTCCCCCTTCTCCCAGGCGCACTTTGCAGAGACTGCTTCGTTTGTGCGTGAAGGGCATTTCGTCGACTTCGTCTATTCAACACGCAACCTGATTGAATATGACCTGCCGCGACTTCTGTGTGGCCCTGCTGGCCGTATCGATATGGCTGGGCCGGATAACAAGCTGGCCGGTTTCCGCAACAAGTATCTCGCCCATATGTTGAACATTTGGACTCCTGAGAACATCAAAAAGAGTGCGGAGGAAGATTCAGCATTTTCGTTCCTCCGATTTGTCGACACATCCGCTGAGGAGGCCTACGAGACTTCGCATCTTGGGGCCTTTGAGCGGGCATACCGTCGTCGCGGGAAGACGAATCGGCTGTCCCGGCTTAATGTTGTCTACGACGGGGATCAGGATGATGCCAACTCGGTCCTATCTCATTCTATGATGAACATTGTCGATAGAAATGACCGTCATGCTGTGGATGACGTCGCTACGGAAGGATACATGCGCGACTTGATGACGGTTTCTAACTCTACGTTTGAACGCGAGGGTCTTGGTATTATCGAACCTTCCGCCAGTCCAGCAGCTTCTGCTCCTCCAATTCAGATTTCCTGCTCTAACCAGGATACCTACAAGGAAATGAAGGACAGCTTCTTCAACATTCCTATGCGACATGCTTTGTACGGCATCCAGTCGAGGAGCATTGACGAACAGATCCTGGAGCACAAAGCAGACCCCAGACCGTTCACAGCTGCGCCAATCCTGTCGAAGCCGATCTCTGACAAGGGACGGTACACGCACATCGAAGTGCCATCCATGCATCGATTCGTCACCGACTCGGGTAAACTGGCCAATCTGGATGAACTGTTACGCAAGCTCAAGGCGGGTGGTCACCGTGTACTGCTGTACTTCCAGATGACTCGTATGATCGATCTCATGGAGGAGTACCTGACGTACCGAAACTACAAGTACTGCCGCTTGGACGGAAGCACAAAGTTGGAGGATCGTCGGGACACGGTTGCAGACTTTCAGCAACGGCCCGAGATCTTTGTGTTCCTACTGTCGACTCGTGCTGGTGGTCTTGGTATCAACTTGACTGCCGCGGACACGGTCATATTCTACGACTCCGACTGGAACCCCACCATTGACTCGCAGGCCATGGACCGAGCGCACAGACTGGGTCAGACAAGACAAGTCACGGTGTACCGGCTGATCACGCGCAACACAATTGAAGAACGGATCCGCAAGCGTGCGTTGCAGAAGGAAGAGGTGCAGCGCGTCGTCATTACGGGTGGTGCGGCTGGTGGAGTTGACTTCAACACTCGCAACCGTGAAAGCCGTACTAAGGACATTGCCATGTGGCTTGCAGATGATGAGCAGGCCGAGCTCATCGAGCAGAAGGAGAAGGAGGCTGCCGAACGCGGCGAGATGCTTGGCGCTGCCAAGGCCAGTAAGAAGGCCGCGCAGAAGAAGAAGAAGGAGCTTTCATTGGATGATATGTATCACGAAGGTATGTTTCAACTTTCTATCTGTCCCATGTTTACTAGATAATAATCATTTCTACAGGCGAAGGCAACTTTGACGATGCCAATAAACAACAGTCCGGAGCTGCAACGCCGGATATTGGGACACCGACATCTACGCCAGCACCTAAACGGGGTCGAGGACGAGGTGGCAGTGCCAAAGGTACATCCAAAAGAGCCAAGACGACCAACGAGAGATTGCGATTAATTGATGGCGACGGAGGGCTGAGCTGAAGTTCAATAATTCTGCGGGGCCGTAAACTTTTGAATTGCTTGTTGCCGCATGGACATACCGGATCGGAAATCGGAACGGATGGCGTTGAGTTTGTTATCAACTTATTACTTTCTTTTTCATTTCTTTCTGGCAGATACTGCTGTGTTTATTACTACTCTTTTTTTCATGGTTTTTGATGGTTTCTACAAGTATATGGATCGGGGAAGATGAGGATATGATGTTAGAATGAAAAGGCTAAACTGGCAAGCATAGACAGACGCTGCGGATTTCCTTACTTCTTTTCGATTCTTCTGTGTGTGTGTGTGTGTTCTTGCATTAGTGTGTGTGTGTGCGTCTATACTTGTTCCGTGTGTATGACTACATAATAATTTCATTTGTGCTGAAGTACCTATGCTGGATGTTCTCACCGTAACGATCCCCACACATACTATGCGGAGTGTAATATTACTGGCAATTACCGCGATCTTGCCGGCATCTGGTGTGGAATGTAGTATCAGTCACTTTACATAACCGCGGCCAATCAGAGCGGGGTCGATCGTCAGCCGAACAGCCGCGCCGACTCAGCTTATCTCATCGGGATTAGTGTCGGACGACTTTGCAGATGCCGAGTCTTGCTCGGTCTTTCATCTCTCTTATATATCTCTCATCTTTCGTACACTTGTTCAATTCACTCTCTTTTTGTTCGTTTTTGTTATCCAGTTTATACACTTTTGAATTGCCATGGAGTCCCTTCTCCAGCAATCCCGGGCCATGTGCCCATTCCTCAAGCGCACCTCGCCCTCCGCCCTACGCTCACTCGCAACAGCCACCCGTCCCAGCACCAGTCCTGGCGGAGGCACCATGTCCAACCTCCAGATCCTGGGTCGTCGCTGCCCAGTCATGAGCAAGGCGTTGGCTGTCCAGAGTGCCCGTATGTCTGGCACCAAGCGGTTCACATCGTGCGCGGCTGGTGTGGCGGGACTCGGCTCCGCCGGACACGGAATCAGCGAGAAAAAGCATCTCCGTGAACGACAGGCGTTACACACTACTGCTGGAAATGGGGCTAGTCTCCAATCGGAGACATACAAGAAGGGGCATGGTATGATTGTTTTTTTAAATATGCTGCATTTAAATTGAATGCGCTGACAAATTAGTCCCCAATTTATCTCAGATTAAAAAGACCCCGTTGGGGGTTGCGCCCGTAATGGCCGGCCCTTGTCCCCAGGCCCCCGAGAACAAGCGATTTGACTACAATAGCTTTTACAATGGCGAATTGGAGAAGAAGCACAAGGACAAGTCGTATCGGTATTTTAACAACATCAACCGTCTTGCCCATGAGTTCCCGCGCGCCCACACGGCCTCCACTGAAGAGCGGGTGACAGTGTGGTGCTCCAATGACTATCTCGGTATGGGACGCAACCCCGAGGTCCTCGCGACGATGCACGAGACGCTGGACATGTATGGTGCGGGTGCTGGTGGTACCCGTAATATCTCCGGACACAACCAGCATGCAGTGGCGTTGGAGAACACGTTGGCCAAGTTGCATGGCAAGGAGGCTGCGCTAGTGTTCAGTTCGTGCTTTGTGGCTAACGATGCCACGCTTGCAACGCTGGGAAGCAAAATGCCCGACTGTGTGATCTTGTCGGATAGTCTGAACCATGCGTCTATGATTCAGGGTATTCGTCACTCTGGCGCGAAGAAGATGGTCTTCAAGCATAATGACCTGGTTGATCTGGAGGCCAAGCTGGCTTCTTTGCCCTTGAATGTCCCCAAAATCATCGCTTTTGAGTCTGTCTACAGTATGTGCGGATCGATAGCCCCCATCAAAAAGATCCAGGATCTGGCGGATAAGTACGGCGCCATTACCTTCTTGGATGAGGTGCATGCCGTTGGCATGTACGGTCCTCACGGTGCTGGTGTTGCAGAGCATCTTGACTACGAGGCCTACGCTTCGCAGGATACGCCCAACCCTCACAGCACCAAGGGTACTATCATGGACCGTGTGGACATCATAACCGGTACGCTGGGTAAGGCATACGGGTGTGTGGGAGGTTACATTGCCGGATCCGCGGCACTGGTCGACACGATTCGCTCCCTCGCCCCGGGATTCATCTTCACGACCTCGCTGCCACCTGCGACCATGGCCGGTGCCAACACGGCCATCCAGTACCAAGGCCGCCACAACGGTGACCGTGTCCTGCAACAACTTCACACGCGTGCCGTTAAGGAAACCCTCAAGGCACTGGACATTCCTGTGATCCCCAATCCATCACACATCATCCCCCTGCTCGTCGGCGACGCCGAAGTTGCCAAGCAGGCCTCCGACAAACTCCTCGAGGAACATGGCATCTACGTGCAAGCCATCAACTACCCGACCGTGCCCCGCGGTGAGGAACGTCTCCGCATCACCCCTACCCCTGGCCACGTCAAGGAACACCGCGACCATCTCGTGGCCGCGATCCAGTCTGTCTGGAACGATCTGGGTATCAAACGCACTAGCGACTGGAAGGAAGCTGGCGGATTTGTCGGCGTGGGCGTTGAAGCTGCTGAGGCTGAGAACACACCCATCTGGAACGATTCCCAGCTGGGGTTGCAGCCGAATGAAAACCAGGATCTAGAAGCGGCTGTAGAACGCAATTTTGCGACTGCGGCTGCGTCCATGGTTCGGATGCAAACCGGTACTCTTGCTTCTGCATGGATCCGGCCGTGAGTGCTTCGATTGGTATTGCTGCCTTTTTTTTTTGTTTTTTTTTCAGCTCGTTGAAGGGTACAGTTTAACTGAAATGGGCTAAACTGAACTCGGGCTAGATACATACATATGCATATGCATGCGTTTTCAAATTAGTTACTAGTATATTTCACAATTAAATACGCTCATTTTGTACATCGTACGAGTACGAGTACGCTTTGAAATACAACCATCACATTATTCATCCTGCACTCTAGAACGACGATCACATGAGCATTCAGTACTGTACTCCATCTGTTGCGTAACAATCTATACTCGGTAAAATAGCACACTGTACAACAACAACAACAACAACAACAAAAACAAACAAAAAAAAAACGCATGCAAAACCTTCTCCTGACTGGCTGACCGGCTGGTTGACCGACCGGGAGAAAAAAAAAAAGCAAAAATACAACACAGGAAGTTCCAAGGAAGAAATTACTTTCTCCCACCACGACTAACCTTCGGAAATTCCACGGGAACCTTCAACCTAGCTACACGTCTCGCAGCAGCCTCAGCCTTCCCACCCTTAATACCCCACTTGGCAAACTCCGTCTCGCGCGGTTTATCAACCCGACATCCCAATTCGCGGAAGTACTGCGTGATAACTGTATTATCCAGTCTAAGATCGTCGCGCAGATCTGACGGGTCTGTAGCAAGTTCGTTGGCCGAATTCCCACCCTGCGCGCTGGAGCCGCCGTCCTTGGCTGGTTGGGGTGGGATGTGCAGCGACAAAGCGCAGACGGTTGTGTGCAGCAGGGTGATGTCGTTTTTGGAGAGGTGTGAGCCCTGCGGGACGAAGCGGCGGCGGATCGCGTCAATGACGGGGTCGGGGAGGGTGTTCTCTGTGGATGTAGGTGCGGACTGAGGGGTGTTCTTTGCAGAGATGGAGCCTGTGGAGGAGGAGAGAACGCGGCGAAGGTCATCGCGGGGTGGGAGACGTTTACTTCCGGGTCCTGCGTCGCGGCCGCCGGGACGGAAGGAGCGGACGAATTCGAGAAGAAGGAGAATGAAGCGGAGGATTTGGATTTGTGTAGTGTTTCCCGATTTGACGACTGCCTCGACGCGCCGCGATACGTAGCGCGAGGTCGTTGTAACTGCGAGCCCGGAACTCACTGTCTCCGTCCACTCCTTGATACCGGGCAATTGCCGCAGCGTCGAGGAGCCATTCGGAACTAGGACTTCCACCGGATACACATCCGCGGGATGCGTAGCAGCCAAATTCGCCTGAGGAAGAGGCTTCGCAGCCTGCACCTGCGCCTGCACGGCAGCGGTCTTGGAAGCTATATCCGTAGCGGAGTCGGCAGGCATGGACGAGAGGAGGGCATTTTCGGCGGCGTTGACAGCGCCAGCTGGGGCATTGGAGAGTTGGGCGTTTTCGGCCATGGACTGGACGACTTTCTTGGATTGTTTTGTACCGAAAGCGTGAGTGAGGGCGGTTTTTTGGGCGCGCATTGTATGCTAAACGGTTAGCAACTGCATATCAGTAAAATAAGGAGGACATACCATCTCTTCGTCCTCGCTACTCTCCTCATCCTCAAGAGGCTTCATCTTCCTCACAGCACCCCGCAAGGTAACCTTGCGCGCCTCGACAAACTGCCATGTCTTCTTCTCCGGGTCAACCACCGCAATATAATGCTTCAACTGCGAGTCCGCATCATCATTCGCTTCCCGTCCTACAAAGTCAAGCTTGGGGTGCTCAGACGACTGTAGTAGAATCTCAGACGAGACGATTCCCTTGTTGCGCGTGGAGGAAGAGGTAGAGGAAGTGTTTGCGCGCGGCTTGAGGTACGGTTGGAGGTTGATGTTTCGGGGTTGGCTGACACCGGGGGTTGTCACTATGTATTTCTTGTTAGCAGGTTTTTCTTTTCTAATTCAATTGAGACATATACCAATGACAGGAGCCAACTCGCTATTGTCCTCGACCAAGCTGGCGGATAGCGGAGGCAGATCCTGCAGTTCGAGAGCAGGTTTTTTGCTGGGACGCTCATGGCGTTCTGAGTGCCGCTTGCGCTTCTTGTCGATTTTGTCTGAAGGCATCTTTTTTATGTTGAGATAATAATGGTAGAATTGAATTTGGAAATAGTAGAAAAAATTGAAAAGTCGGAAATTCGGGCTTGGCAGAAAAAGGCGGAGAGCAGCAAGAAAAGTGGGGATGACGAAACCAGTGAAGGTGAAGATAACGCACAATGAAGTATTCGCGGTAACCCCAGCACTACAGAATGAAAGATAGTCATTGGCATGGCCACAATTGAGTTACAACTACGATAATTGGCAGAATAAACAGATTGTCATGTCACCATGTCATATTTTTGGTAGTTCTTTTAGATCGAAATGACCTCTCCATAGCTCTAGCACCCCAGCTGCAACAGTAGGCCGGTAGGTGAAATAACTTGAATCGAGCAGGAATTGACCAGTTCCCATGCAAACACTCCCAGGATCAGTAGCAAAGGATCCCTCCAACCCCACCAAACACACAATTGCCACCCCGAATAGACATTGCCCGGCAAAGAAATCGAAACCGTTTATCGAGCCTAGAGGCTGGAGATAGAGGGAGACAAGTTGAACGGCGGACTCTGGTTTTCGACTCGTCAGAAGAGACAGTCCGGACAGGCTATCCGATGGAGCGGCTATCAACGAAAAACGATCATGAGGTCATTAAGCGTCGCGGTTGTCATGTTTAGCATTCAACGTGGAGCGATCACACGAGAGACTGAGATGGAAAGGGACGAGTCGTTTACTTCCTGTTTATTTGTTAGACCCGTTGTATTCGTTTTGAGTAACTCGAGGGCAACTCACGATCTCGCCCTCATCTTTCTTCTCTTTCTCTTTAAACGACGAACGCGCTTCTTTCTCCACTTGGCTCTCATCTTCGTAGAAACTGTTAAACTATGTTAGCATCTACTCAACCAAGACTAGCCAAGCTATTAGGACACAGAGGAGAACTCACACTTCGACGAGGATGAAAGAAGATGGTTGTAAGAAAGATCCAGGAAGAGCCGCGGCGGAGCTCTTTGTGTGCGCCATGGCTGAGTCAGCACAGACTGCCGCTAAGGGCTCGCTAGTGCTGTGGGGTATATGATTGGCTCGACTGTCATCCGTGCACTGTTGCGTTTACCGAGAGCTAATATTAGTCAGCGTGATGGGGCAGTATTGTATTCCGCGGTACAATGTAGTAGACGTCACTTTGATATGGCAGGAGGACTAGAAAGTACTCCAAAGTAGAAAGCAATTTGTTGCTAATAGTAGAATATAATTGAATCAGTGCTGTTAAATTTCTTGTTTATACCACATCTACGAGCTGAATAATGCATTGTACTCCGTACAGAGGTATGAAGTACTCTACAGGGCTGGGATCAAATTTCCAGAAACATTAAACTCATGTCGTATTAAAAATGACGTAAATTACCAGATAACCTATGTCCAAAATCATCTGTGCTTTTCCATATCTTCATGCGGATTCAGAGCTTTTATAGCCCTAGCCCTATCCATCAATATGCACATGCGAAACGGGAACGGGATGTAAAATTAAAAAAAAAAAATAAAATAAAATAAAAATAAAAAATAAAGGAAAAGAGATAAGATAAAAGAGAAACCACGATATCATGATATCCGTTAGTAGAGGTAGCGGTAGTTGGGCGCCATATCGCCCATGTAAGCCACTTCTTCCTCGGTTGGCACAGGTGCGGTGCCATTTGCCAGGGCACGGTCACGCCTGCGATTATCCCACCAGCAGGCGGCAAAGTAACACGTGCAGAGGGCAGCAGAGAAGCAAAGGAAGGATAAACTGATGATATACCCTGGTCGGTAGAGGGGGGCATCTTTCTCCAAGAAAGAGTAGGTGGATATAATTCCGCCGACTTATTTGCCAGTTAGCTTTTTACCAGTGACACAAGGGAGGAGACTCACTGTTTCCAAACCCAATCTGCCATGCAGATCCTATACCACGTCGTCGATGCCCTCCCAGATTCATTGTGAACCAACACACAATGACTGGCATTGCGCTGTAACAACCACTGGTGACCAAGAAGAGAGCGCCATACTGGGTATTCTTTTGATCTTGCCCATGGATATTCAGCAGAATGCCATATCCTGCGATTGCAATGAGCATCGGAACTACCGTGAAAGCATACCGATGCTTCACCTTATCGGAGAGATATGCGACTATCATAGAAAAGACGAATGCGACTGCCCATGGTGGAATTGAGTACAAATTCGTTTTGATACCTGGTGGGATTAGATTCATTCCGATGCAGCCAAGAACAGTTGGACTCACTGCTATAACCATAGGTCTGGATAATAGTTGGCGCAAAGTACGCATATCCTGCTGGTTGTTAGAACATCTTCTGGTGGAAAGTGTATGGGATTTGCCTTACCGTAGGCTGTGACAACCTGACCAAAGTACATCCAACCGCCAATGATTATCTTGTCTGCCACCGGTCAATTTTCTGAAAGAATCAAAAGCAATGAAACACGACTCACAGTCCTTGAATACATCCAAGACATCGCGCCAGCCCAATTTTGCGTCATGGTTGGCCTTTCCAACATCCTGAGCCAGCTTCGCACGAAGGAACTCCCGCTCCTCTTCGTTGAGCCACTTGACCTCTTCCGGGAAACCAGGGACGACAAAGAAGCAAACCAACCCAACGACAGCCGTGAGAATACCCTCAATGATGAAAACCCACCGCCAACCCGCGATCCCACGGATCCCGTCCATCTCTCCAATTCCAGCCGCGAGAACACCACCAAACGCACCAGCCAGAGTCGTGGAGCTGAAGAAAAAGCTGAATCGCTTTTGAGCTTCGCTGCGCTTATACCACATCCCCATCAGATAGAAGCCTGTCTGCCTTTAGTTCGTATCCGAGATTCGTAGAGGAAAGAGTCACGTACATCCGGGGAAGAGGCCGGTTTCGAACATTCCTATCATCGCGCAAAAATATCAGTATATGCCATATTGCAATCAGGTGCCAGGAGTGAGTTCGTACCCAGGAACCAGCGAGTAGTCATCAGACCACCCCAATTCTGCACAAAACCCTGGCAAAGCATAACGATGCCAAAACCAAACATACATAGCGATACTGCGTCCGTGAGTTAGCCGCGTTACACAACGCCAGGGGGAAAGAACAGAGACGCACACCAAACATGCGGTTTCAATTTCTTGAGCAGGAGATTGGACGGAATCTCGAAAATAATATACGGAACGAAGAAAATGGTCAACGCGGTGTTGTATTTGGTCCCATGTAAGATACCCAGGTCTTCCTTGAGTCCGAGAACCGCCGCATTACTGATATTGACACTGCGCAAAGTCAGAGGACGCGCGCAAGATAGCGCTTAGTATCGACGAGGCATACCGATCCAAAAACGCCAACAGGTACATCACACATAAACACGGAACAACATGCCAGTCGACCTTTGCCATGAGCTTGCGCTCCGTCGTAGTCGTCAGTGGAGGGAGGTCCGGCGAAGACATCTGGATCTGGCTTTCGCCTTTGTCCTCGGGATCTATAATGGGCACGCGACGACCGCATGTCAACGAAGACATTCGAGGCATTGGTGAAATAGGAACAAGTGGAAGTGTGAAAAATGGTGACACTGGAACACGAACCTGTAGCGCCCATTGTTGGTGACGATATATATATATACACAGGAGTATATTATGGCGGAATTCGATTTGACAATGCTTGTGCGACAATGCAGGGCAAAGGATTGACCGGGGGAGGGTGCAATTCAAAGAGTTTGCTTAGGGACAAGACATTGGCGCAGGACCGTAGTACAGCAAAAGGACGCCTAGAAAGATGAATAGGAGTGTAAGCGTGTAGGCGTGCAGGCGTGTAGAGAGAGAGAGAAAGAGAGGAGAAGACAAAGGTGAAATTGAAGATGAAAAGAGGATCAAGCTGAAAGAGAAAGGCAAATAGAACCAAACCAAATCAAATCAACCAAAGAGGGGCAAGCAGCTAAAAAGACCCGAGGCCAAATCCCAGGCAAATCAGAGCGAAAAAGGAGCAACGATGCAGATCCGAGGGCGCCAGAGAGTCTATCCGCCAGCGATCTCGGCCCTTGCGCGAAAGGCGTGGATACAGGGAATAATCTGTAATACATAGTCGGTCATTCCTGGAATGTATGCATATTCTTATCATCCATAAAAGAATAATCTCTATGCTCTCGTTTTGTAACTATGATTTGTAGTCCTCGAGAAACGATTAAGCGGCCAATCACACATTCCCGGTTAGGCTTCTCCGCAGTTCCAGTGCTTGGGGTCGTATTGTGCACCGTGGTATTTACATTAAATACAGTACAGTAGAGTCATATGCTTGGATAATTGAATATAGGATACTCTGTTCTCAGTACTTTATTCCTACAGGACGGATGTTATCAAAAATGCACAATATCAGCGTTATGCAAAATTCCAATATTCAGTGAAGCTCAGGTCAAACTTTCAGCTTGACCGACGAACCCGGAGGATCTCCGCCACCCGTGGGTCCATCTGGACTCTTGATATTTCTCTCCGATATTATTGGCAATCTCCTCTCCACCGAATATCAAAGACAACAACTCGCAGATACGGCTTCCGACATCGTACAGAAGAAACAAAGAATACGAACCACGCTATCATTGCTTACTGTCCTGGTCCCTGTTACACGCACACGCGACAGTCAAGCTTCGAGGAATGCTGAGATGAGATCACTGGACGCTCTATGATTGGAAGAAAGATGTGATGAAAATAAAATAGTATTACCTTACAGACGCCCATGAGGTTCATATCGCAACTAACAGAAAACAAAAATGTGGACAAGTATCCCAAAGGGGAATGTATGTGAGGGGCTGACAGAAGACAAAGAAAAGAAGAAAAAAAAGATGTTGTATAACACGCAGAATCTCGGACAACTTGTACCACGTGCAATCATTTGCCATACTGTGGAACGGATGTCTTTTTTTTTTTTTTTTTTTTTTTTTTGTTCCTCTTCTCGATCTTTCCCTGGATCAACTCATTGACTTTTCGTCGTCTTCCACGGCTTTCCCCCAGGCCTTCTCGAATTCCGAAGCCGAATCGGTTCCTCCTACCACGACAGTTGATCCTGCATCTGCCGTGGGTGGTGTGAGTGAGGTGGTGTCTTCCTCTTCCTGATCAGTCATTAATGACTCAGTCTTGATCTTTGGCCCGGATCCCGGCACTTCGAGATCAAAGTTCGAACTGTAAATCACTGCCGCGAAAGCTTCCAATTCCCGAGCACCCTGGTCCATGGCTGTCAAATACTCATTCGGGGGATTGGCCCCATTGCCAATCACATGTGCCTGACGTGCCAGCACTGCCAACACATTAGCAAGTTTCGTCTTGCGCTCTGCAATCGTCGTCGTCGAGTGCAACGGCTGGGAAGAAGTGTCTGGGGCCAACGAGGACTTGAACGCGTCGTTGGCACACTTTCGCTCAATCAGAGTTGCAAATCCTTCGTTGTTCAACAGAGTCAGAACGTGGCCAAATGTGGGAGACTCGATCAGGTCCGCCGTCTCATCCAGGAGGTGTCTTAGCGTGGATGCTGTCTGGGGTGATGCCGCAGAAGTTACTTCAAGCACGCCGGATTCTACCAGGAGACTATCTTCCTCCTCACGTGGCGGCAACAGATACGACAGCCATTTATGAGATCTGCACGCAGTTAGTACAAGACAGTTTCGAAAGGGGCCGTCAAACATGCCTTCGCTCCTCCTCCGTGCTACCTTCAATCTTCATGCGAATCTGGACCGTCAATTCCGACAACTTGGATACCGAAATGTCTTCCCGGGGGTTCAAAGGACCAAATGTCTCCGAAACAGCAGCTTGTACCCGGTCCATCAACTGTTTCCAACCCTTATGAAGAAGCCACCAGCTGAAAGCAAGATACCGTCTGTTGGTTTCATAATCGTTTCCTAGGGTCTGCGTAGGGTCGTCATCGTCATGGTCCTCAAGGCGGATTGTAGATGTGTTCGCAGGAGGTGTTGCCAAAGAGATCACACTCGACAGGTAGTTCCGACGGCCAAGCAAATTGAGTTGGATCCGAGTAAAGATGGTCAAAAGGGACAGGGTGTAGATAAGAGTAAATGCCCTGGTAACAGCTGCTTCCGTCAGTACCAACCATTGCCAATTTACAGTTTCAACGAGCACAACATACAGGTTATCTTCACTTCATTCCAGAGCTGGGTCTTATTCCGTTTCACCCGCGGCGGCGGTAACTGCTGCTGTTCTTGTTGCTCCGGCTGTTGCTGCGGCTGTCTATCACCTTCACCGGGAGCCTCTCCCGCTTGGCTAGCATGAGTAAATCCTTCACTAGCCAAGCTCCGACGATCATCATCGGGCAAGCTGGGCGACACCGAGCTCAGATCCGACCCCGTGGCCTCCCCAGCGTTCAACCGAGCTAACCGCTCCGCCCGTTTCCTCTGCAATTCCTTTGTCAATTCCTCCACCGGTAGAGCCTCGAGGATATCCTCCGTCGCAGTAGGCAAGAGTGCAAGAACGGTATATGTGCAATCGTTCTGGTTCTGTTCGAAGCGTCGTCGCAAACTATAATTCGGCTTGTCAGCTCTTCCGTACGCGATCATTTGCTTTCATGATAGCGGTTTCGATCAACTAACTTCTCTCGAGCAATTCTATCGCTACTCATGCGCTCACGCGCTTCTGAGATCTTGGTCAACACGTATTGTCCCGCGAGGTAGCCAGCTCCGATGACGCCAGCACCAATTGCGAGGCCTTTGCGATTGCGGCGGAACCAGCGCCTCGTCGCACCGATCATGTTGTATTAAGCTTTGAGAATTATATTAGAATGGAGAGGGAGTAAAATTCGCTTCAGGATATCTTCATTCGTTCATCGTATTGTGCTCATAGGTTTAAAAGATAGCTAGGATTGGGGGTTGACAGGAACGGAGGTCGATAGCGGTCGGGAATCTCTGGGACGCGGCCGGCCTCGGTTAATGATAAACGGTGTGGCAGGTGGAAGATATGACCGCTGACACTGGGACTGCTTGCGGTTTATGTGGGATGGCACGGCGCTATACGAGTTGCTATATGTAGAGATAAAGCAAATCTAAAGGTTTCTATCCTATCAAGATATTTCATCCTGCATGGGCTGTAAGACCGGATCTCACATGCCCAAACGACAGCACGTGATACGTCCGATGTTTGCGATCAGTTCGTAAAGGAGTCAATACCCTCCAAACAGCATTGGAATAGCTCGATATGACATGCCGGTTACTTTTTACAGTTCTTGACACTTTAGCTACGTGGATAGCCTTTTGTCCTGTCAGTTGAACTGTCAGGTTGGGTGTCTGGATTGGCAGGTGTGGCGGTGGTGGCGGGTGATAGTGCATTTCCTATTTGGAATCCGATGTATGCGAGTCTTCACATCATCATCCTCTAGGCTACACTCGTACATAAATAGTTTACTTCTACTGCTATATTATTCCGAATATTTCCATTATATCACACCTTAAATTTCAAATCTCACTCTTCAGAAGTCAGTCTCCAGTTCCGCGTTCAAGATGACAAGTGCCCAAGAAACCGTTTCCCCGTCTGAGAAACACATCCAAGAAAAATCTACGGATTATGAAAGCCTTTTCAATAACCCTCTTTGGACTACTAATCCCGACTTGACCCAGCCAACGTCAGAAATCAAGTGTAAGACCACCTTCAGTGATCTACCGCAACACGAGCTGATCATATATATAGTTGCCATTAGATATCACGAGACGGTTAAACCGGAAGAGCAGTACGGCAGCAAAAAAGCCTTCTTCAAACACGGCTCACATGTGGAAGAAAAAGAGTTCAAGCATTCTCAGGAATGTAACTGCATTGGTGGATGGGCGGAGGCAAGTGATCTCTTAGCCTTAGACTACTATTGGCCATGGTCCTAAGCAGACTCAACAGCCGCCTTATGAAAGTCCTTGGTGTAAAATCATTGACGAGAGAGTTGATGATTCTAACAAACATGCACCTGAAGAAATTGAGGCTAAGGCCGAAAAGAAAAGGGAAAAAGAGCCTAGTGAGTTTAATAAGAATATGCTCCATGGGTTGGGAAGGTATCGCCCATATCAACACCATACAACTTTTTCATGTTACTTGTCACTGATTGACTATAGCTCGATGTTGAAGCCCTTTCGCCGATTGACCAAGACGGTTCGGAACTAATTCATAATCTCGAATACGCAACCCTGAGAATTCGCTTATGCCGGTATAGCATTGCTTTATTCACATCGGATTTGCACGATGATACATTTTAAATAATTGCTCTAAGCTAGTTAGGTTCAATAAATAGTGGATGGTTTACTTGCAACTGTGATGGTAGTAGTATGTCACTTTTCCATCTGGGTGAAACCACCTTAGATTCTTCACATCCCCTTACCTCACGAGCCTACACAGAATGTGTATAGTTTTATCTCAACGGTGGCAGTAGAGCAAAAAAATTGGTATTATGGAAGGCCTAGGTACAATACTTGAGGTTAGTCAAAACTATGAACCACTCTTATCGAACGTATCTTCAGTTCATACTCCATCCTATTCTCTTCCATTCATGTGGTCTGTAGCCACGAAGAGTGTTAAGTGCTTAATGCTGACAATCAAAGACAAAAATTCTGATTCGGAGCACTAAGAGCATAGAAGCAGCTATACAATTTTATCGGGTTCACTCCATGGACACTTCAAGATGGAATACATGCCTATTATGAGGATATTCCCAAAGAGAGAGCAATGAGCTCTATGCACCTTTCCTTACAATATGGTAGGGTAAGAGATATCCTATCCCTACCTAAATTTCGCACTTGTTTCCCTCCCAATTAATCTTCCTGCTTCTCCTCCACTCTTCTTAGCTGACCACTTCCTCACTCTAGCATTCATAATGTGTTTCCTGAAATGCAATTCCCTCTCGGTGATTCTGCTTTCCTCTCTGCCCAATCCATCCTATCACCTCGATTCGACTGTCTCTCGAGAGATATTGCAAATTGAGACACTTTGTGTCACTGTTTATGGCAAGGCTACCGCACAAATGGCCGAGATTCCAAAGTCCATAGGGCTATCAAAAGATGAACAACCACCATCACTGACAATGCTTCTTTGAAGGATACAGATTTGGACAAGGGACTATATGTGAAAACGGACAAATTATGGGAGATAGAGCGGCAGCTCTCCAAAAATCTGCGTGACAGTTTTCAAGCTCAAGAGGAATTTGCTAGTTTGGCTCAACGGGTCTGTTACACGTAGTCTTATAATGGAACTGTTTGCTCCCAGCGAAAAACTAGAATAAACTATCAAGTATCAAGGAATTTTAGGAAAAAGATCCCGGGGAAAATTGTCCCCAAAAAACTATAAGATGGTTGGCAACCTTTTTTTGCATGAGACAGACCCTTGAATATCAGCACAGTGCAGCTGTGTTAAACCCAATAATACAGCCCGGAGCACCTCGTAATAAGGCTGGCTCGGTCATATTGAATGGTCGACTGGGTTTCGCTATAGGAGAAGACTTAGGAAGCCTAGTTTATGCAGTAGATTCTGGATAGTCCCATTGGATCCCGCAGGACCAGAGCGGCTTTGGTTACTTTTTCTATGAAAACGTTCTGCTGGGAAGCGAGAAGTCAGGGCAAGGAGCAGATGATATTTATTCTGTATCAATAACTTCTGGCTTGTGCTTTCTTTGTGGGAGGCATGCACTATATGGCTACGATATAGAACATGAAATCAAAGGCCGACATAGTGGTCTAGTGGACTATGCGCTAATTTATACTCGGCCGTCAATCGCTTATCCAGATAAGGGTGCAGCTAGTCGTTTCGACATAGCTCAATGCTTTTTAGTGAAGTATCAACTTGCTTGATTGCATGTTCTGTTCTCCGTGCTCTGACCAGCTCTACGAACTAATCGCGGCCGAGATAGCGTAGTACACCTCCCTGATTAGTGGTAGGACAGAAATCCCACTACTAAAACCCCCTAATATCAAAAAATAGTCTGAGTAATTAACTACTCCGTACATAAAACCAATAGTCATGCATCCTTATCAGCTGACTAGTGATGACTAACCCCTGGCACATTCCATCCCCATTCCTGGCGTCACATTATCGCTTATCCAACATCCCTCAAACCATTCACTCACTCGAACTTCTACGGTACTTTTTTTCTCCAGTTCATACGGCCCAGCTGGCCGTATTCTACAGCCGAAACTGGGTCGTTATTAATCTACCTCATACTAATACAACCCGAACCATTACATACCCGAAGACCTTCCCCAGAGTTCTAGCCAAATGGAGCCCCGCAGAACCCCTCCAGAGTATTTTCTGGAGATTTTCGCAGACTCCACGACCGTGAGAGATGTATTAAAGGGTATTCCTTCCTATCCCATCTATCTAAAGATTAAATATATACATATACTAATATAGAAAAGGCATCCTGAACTTAATCTTCTTCCACCGATACTTCCCTTCCATCCGTCCCACCACCTTCGACGTCCTCGATTTCACCCTCCCCGCCATTAGCGACGTCGACCTCGAAACTCTCATCGACACCCGCGTCTCCTCGCTCGTTCGCCAACACCTTTCTTCCGTCGCTGCGGGCAGCAATAATGTGCTCGATGGTGGGAGTGGCGGCGTGCGCGGTCGGATAGCCGTCGAATTCTATGAGAAGAAGCGAAGGAGGCCCGGGATGTGGTTTGGGGGGTTGGCGGGGATGACAGGAAAGGGGGAGGAGGAGGTTTGTTGGGAGATTTGGACGTTGGATGTTACTATTGCTACGCCGAGGACGGAGTCTGGTATGCGCTTCCCTCACCTGGTTGATGTGATATGTTCGGGGCTGATAAAAGGCAGAACGCGCAAAAGTTCGCAAAGCCATGGAGAACATGCTCCAGAAAGCAGCCTTCAAGATCCTCGCCGTCGTCAACAGGGATAAAGATCATATCCCGCCCATCACGACCAGCGAATCAAATCCGTTCCCATATCGCATCGTGCTGAATCCGCGGAGCGAGAGTTGGCAAAATCGCATCGGTATTGGGTTATATTGATGCGAGGGACTGACGGATTGAAGTTTTGTTCGAGCGGCCGGCTCATACATGCATGCATTTACATACGGCATACAGCATCGTCGGTTGGCGACTATATCGGGCTACGATACCCTTACATCTTACTATGCATCATATGTTGGTGACTGAATATTGCTTTTGTGCTGCGTTGGTGTTGCGGAGTTTCGCGGTTTTGTAAGGATTTCTAGGGAACTGTACAATATATCTTACTTTAATATAACCTTTGAAAATAAGACGTTCAGATATCATATTTTATTGATGAAATCGCAGGATATAAAAACCAACAGTGAAAGTTTTTGCATCAATAATAGAATTCAACGCATATGATAGCATAACAACTCAACGCATGTACCATTCCCGAGATTCAAGATATGGTAAAATAAAACACGCAAACGTAGCGAAACCATCATATCTCTCTATTCCCCTTCTTTCTCACTACACCTCCGTGTTTTTCTTCTTCTACCCTTCATTCCTTCATAACCAAATCTAGCGGTCAATCAATTCGTTACCACGGGCCTTTGGACATAGATCATCGACTTGGTTCATGGCTGAACGAGAACCGGCCATGAACATCTAGATCCAGACGGCGAATATATTCTCCGGGCGATCACGTTTACTGAGACTTAGCAGCGGCCTCGGCCTGAGCACGGAGGTTGGCCGAGGTCGAACCGTTGTTGAAGAAGCGGCCGAGAACAGGCTGGAGGAAGGAGTGGAAGACGATTTGGGCACCGCTACAACATGTTAGACCATCGCGATAGGTTCCTGAGATGTAGCAACTTACTTGGTCTGAGGAAGAGACATCCAGAGGACAAGGACGAACTTGAAGATATAGTAGAAGGCTAGATAACGGGTCAGTCGTGGCACTTTCGGTTTCAATATGTAGCAAACTTACGGAACCAGTAAGCAGCGCTGATGGCACTCTCAACAACAGTCAGGAGAGCGTAGACAACCCAGTACTGCAGGTCATATAATCAGTCGGGTTCTGCAACGGGAATGGGGTCACGTGAAAATGGGTGGGAGAAAAGCCGCCCGTGGTTCCCGACAAATACCATGGTGGGCTTCCCCGACAGCGACGGATAAATAATCCATTCACTATCAATCGCTTTGTAAAATTCGTGCATAGATAAATTAAGTGTATAAAATCACATACCGTCAACCACTATGTCGCAAAAAAACCATGTCAGCCGACTTGATCGCCGCACAGAATGATAAGAAAACTTACCTGAGTGTCATCCCGAGTACCAGGCGTGAACAGGGCGTTAATAGAGTAGTAACCGGGGATAAGGAAACCCGCGAAGTTGACGAGGAACTCGCCAGCGATGTTAAAAAAGACGAGGAAGAAGTAGACGCCGACAAGACCCAGGATCGCATACACCTTGGGGACATTGGTCTGGCGCTCCAGGTTGTTAAGGATGGGGTACTTGGAGAGCTGCGATCGTAGTTTTAATTAACATCATCTATCTAAATGTCTCCCTAGTGTCTGCGTAGTGGCAGGCCATCGAAGACGCTCTCAAAAACGAGCACACAAATCTTACCTCCTTGTCGAGCTGAGCAACCATGTGCTGGGCACGGTCCTGGAAAGTGGCCATTGTGGAAGAATAGGATGGTACCTAGCAGAAAGCAATAGAGTGCGTTGAATTTAAAAGTAAACAGGTGGATAATGAATCGAGAGCGATAGAAAAGTTGGTGAGGAAGAGAGAGGTCGGTAGCTGAAAGCTGGCGTTAGAGATGACGGTGCGGTTTGTCACGTGATGAGTTATGACGTCGGAAGGCGGGCGTATTGCCCTCTTTTTGAATCTGCCTTGTATGAGACCAGACCAGGCATAAGGCTACGGAGTACTACTACTTTCCCCTATTTCACAGAATCCCGAACTCCAATCGACCGCCCGCTGGGTCAGACCTGGCCTCGGCGGGTATACCGCTCTCTGCTCAATGCTTCGAGTTCGTTCGTGTCCGGTACTAAACCAATCAAAACACTGAGTCCAGATGCAACCGTGCTTCCGCATGTACGGGTAAATGTCTCCCAAGGCCTGGCTTACTCCGTGCACCATATAGCGTAGAAATTGCGCACACCGAACTATCACTCAGGAGGGCAGGGTAAAGAGAGGAGATAGTGATGTATCTGCTCGGCCAGTCATATTGCCGATTGGTGAGCGCCGAATATGCAGCCGTCCATGTGCACAAGTACCAAAAGTACGGACATCTTGGTAAAAGACCAATCCGATGTTCCGTTTGTGGTTGTGTCGGCAATTATCTGTATCACCTTTGGTGTGCAACTGAGCGTACAGGTACGGCGTAGCTGGGTGCACTTGTACAAGAACATACCCCTCACAGATTAGTGGGTGATTGATCACTTGTCTACTTTCTAATTGCATTAAAGGCAGTGTGCGCTGTCTTCTGTGCTCGAGCTGGTCTGCCCTTTCCCAGCTGTTTTAAAGGGGCTCTAGAGTAATTTAAATCTGCCTTACATCATCCTTTTGGCTGTGCCGTATTTCGTACGACTGCATCACCACTGGCCATCGCTATATATATCGATGGAACACGCGGATACACGAAAGAGTCAGGGCATCATGAAGAATGGGAACATGAAATACAGGATATCCATCAGTACTTCGCCTCCAATTTACTCAGTCAAAAGAATACATAATCTTATATTCAACTAACGCCTGAAAAATGGTGAACAAGACTACCACTGACTTGTATTTTATATTCGAACAATAAACACAAAACCAGAAAACTAAACCATCCAAGGCAAGATGGCCGAGCGGTCCAAGGCGTCAGGTTAAGGTTACCTTAACAGACAACTTCTTCTGAAGTTTCCTGATCTCCGACAGGGGGCGTGGGTTCGAATCCCACTCTTGTCAAAATTTTTTCCCCTTCCCTTTGTTTTTATGCTCCGAGATAGACCAACCCAATCAGAGAAGTGGAACCATGGTTCATATTGGAATCATGGAAAGGGGGACAGTTCCCGTATGAGCATGCAAAACATTCCGTACAGACCAGAGGTATACAGCGAGGCCGGAGTTCCTATTATCTACCATGAAAAAATAGATCAAATCACAATCAATTGATTCTTAATTAACAGTCACCAAAAGACCAAGTCGTAGGTCAAGTTCGGATCAAACTAACAATATCCTCTTAGATAAGATAGTGAAGAGGTAGATCTCAAAAAGACAAATCAGAAGTGAGAAGTGAAAATACACTCGCGGTCAGACTATTTTTATACCCTTTATTTCTTTCCATAGAAAAGAAAGAACTCGCTCGTTGATAAACAGAGCATTGCGCCATCAACCATCATTTCCATCACCAATTGAAACCACTGGAACGCCTTCCGGATGAGATACACGTAAAAATAAGACAAAAAAAAAAATTGTAAAAGGTGACTAAAGATACATATAAAGAAAGAGACGAGAAGGAAGATAAACCGATCTTACTCTTCGCCAAATTCAGCGGCCCCGTTGGCACCAACATTGTTGAAGGTAAGCTTCAACTTCGGTTGCCCAGGAGTAGCAGCGGCGAATGGCCCATCTGGAAGTTTGCCGGCGCCCTCAATGGCTCCCGGGCCGTCAAAGTTGGCGAATTGAGGGTAATTCTCGGTCTGCTTCTTCAGTTCAGAAGCACATTTGGTCTATTGCCTTGTCAGTACCATTCATATATAGAAGGGGGGGGAAGGGAACCTACTTCAATGTCATTAGCATCTTGGAACAAGAGACTGCCGTCCTCGTTGTAGGTCCGAGCATTCTGGCACATCAACCGGATATCGTCATAGAAAGCCTTGGAGCTCTGGTACTCCTCGCGGTTGATTTTCTTTCGAATCATCTCCATAGCAATCGGGTTCTGGATGATCATGTAGTAGTCAGGATATTGCGACTTCGGAGGTGGCTTCATGAACGGATCAATAACAGCGCGGGTAACAGGACCATCTTCGCTATCAGAGTCTTCGGCCGGTAACTCCTGCTCCATCTCCATCAGAGACTGGTAGACATTGTTGGTGATATCCTGCAACGCAGCTCGATCCGTGCTGCTCAACGTCTCCACAGGCTTCGCCTGCCGACCCCTCTTGCGCTTGGGCTGTGGCGTTTCTTCTATTTGTTCTTCCGCCTTACGCTTGGGCGCTGGTCCTCTGCGGCCACGCTTTTTCGGTTGAGGAGTTTCGGAGCCATCTCGAGATGGTTCTGGGGACGATTCCACGGGCTGTCCCTTACGCGTCCGCTTATCCTTGTTCGACCGGCGACGCTCAACTCTTGCCTCCTTACGAGCAATGGCATCTTCAATGCTATCGTCATCGGCATCCACAGCCATGAGCCATTGCTCTTCGGTAAGACCATCGTCGTACCGGGTAGACTTGCGCTCACGAGCGCCACGACCAGCCACTTCAGCTTCAACCTCTTCCGTGACGGGGTTGTCTTCGGCCATGTAGAGTTCGGGCAGTTCATCCTCGGCCATCAAACGAGGTATCTTACCGGGACCATAGACGTCGTTATCCGCCCGGTCTTTGTCAATAGCCTGGAAAGTGACCAGCTCTTCAGCGGAACGCGCCATAATGTCGTTTAAGTCATCGTCATCCATTTCATCGTGGTCGCCAATTTGATCCGCAGCTTCGGCAGTCTCCAGCAGGGTCCGCAGTAGAGCATCACGTTCCTCGTTGGTGGACTTATTATCGAATTTACCGGCCTGGATGACCTTGCCGTCCATGTCGAGCTTGAACTGCGCACGCTCCAGGATCTTTTCTTCAACAGAGTTGGAGCTGATCAACCGCAGGATACGGACCTCGTTCTTTTGACCGATACGATGCGCACGATCCTGAGCCTGCAAATCCTGGTGAGGGTTCCAGTCCGAATCGAAAATGACAACCGTATCAGCGGCCTGAAGGTTGAGACCCAGGCCACCAGCGCGCGTCGAAAGCAGGAAACAGAAGTACTCCGAATTGGGATCATTGAACAGCTTCAAGAGGTCGGAACGGTCGTCCGACTTGGTGGCACCATCGAGACGAAGGTACTTCAACCCCCGAAGCCGCAGGAAATCCTCCATAATGTTCATGATCTGTGTCATCTGGAAGAACATCAAGACACGATGGCCAGTCGCCCGGAATTTTGGAAGGATCCTGTCCAGAAGTTCGAATTTACCTGCGGTTCGCCAAAGAAGGTCGTTGGAGGTTCTCGCGGGATTCATTTGGTCCTCCACAGGCTCGAAAACGAAAGGATGATTGCAGAGCTTCCGCAACTGCATCAGCATGTTGCTGAGACCACGCATGCCAGTCTTTCCACCCTTTCCATCACTGACGACCATCTTATTGTGAGTTACAAGTTGTCTATACAGCTTGGCTTGCAATGCAGAGAAACGACACTTGATGACACGCTCCTGCTTCTCAGGCAAGTCCTTCTCAACATCCTTCTTGAGACGCCTGAGCAGGAACGGCCGCAGAACCTTGTGGAGACGACGAATAACGAGCAGCTGCTCTTCTTCACTCAACTCCATGCGATCTTGACTTCCGGTGTTGGCAAACGGTGTGTTGAACCACTCATCGAACGACTTAACCGACTTGAAAATGTTGGGCAAGACGAAGTTCAGCAGAGCCCAAAGTTCAGGAAGATTGTTCTGCAATGGAGTACCGGTCAAAATCAGACGGTATCGACAGCTGTAGTATGTCGAAAGAGTACTGCTCAATTTCGACTGTGTGTTCTTCATACGGTGACCTTCGTCGACAATCATGTGAGTCCACTTGATTTTGCTCAGAACTGGCCGGTCCTTAATAATGTACTCGTAGGTGGTCAGAAGAACCTGGAAGTTGCCATAGCGAATCTGCTGCTGTTGCTGTTTTCGTGCATTTGGAGGTCCCTTATACACGACCCTAGAAACAGCAGGTGCCCACTTTTCGAACTCCAAATTCCAGTTTGTCAGAGTACTGAGCGGGACAATGACCAAGAAGGGACCGTTGTTACGCTTCTTCTCAATGACATAGGTAATCAAACTTATGGTTTGAATGGTCTTTCCGAGACCCATTTCGTCAGCCAAGATACCGTTCAGGTTGTTGTTGTAAAGTGAAATCATCCACTGCAAACCACGCATCTGGTACTCCTTCAGGGTGCCACCGATGAGAATCTTAGGCTGATCAGTGACCTCTTCGCGGATACGGTGTGCCACAGCGTAGTAGTCAATCTTTTTCTTGTCGCCACCTTCGTCGTCATCCTCGCCGGTAATAATTTCTTCCTCTTCCTCTTCATAGAATTGTTGCTCATCCTCGCCATATCGTTCGGCTTGACTACGCTGTTGTTCACGGACCGAGTCGGCGAGCTGCTTTAGGAAGTTGTCCGTCTGCCTGAGCAGATGCGAAATACGCGAATCCTTAGCTTGTCCCAAGAGTTTCAAGTAAGTCTCTTCATCGTTAGCCTTCAAAGCCTGCAGACGCTGCTTGGCAGTCCGCTCCACACGCTTCTGCTCCTCGCGCTCCATGTGCTGGTGGTGTTGCAGCATCATGCGACCCAATTTATGCATGCGATTGCGTTGCTGTTGAGCAGCGTTTTGAAGTTCGATACCATGGTTGAGGATAGCCTGCAGATGGTCGTACTGCTTCTTCTTCTCCCTAGTTTCACGAGCATCGCGTTGCTGCTTCTCCAATTTCTCAGTGATCCTAGCTTCGCGCAGAGACTGTTTCTTCATACGGCGGTGGCTGGAGCGATTGGCGGTCATGCCTAAGTTGTCATAATGGAACATCTCGTTCTGGATCTGTTTGCGGAAGAGCCTTTGCTTGGGTAATAGGTTGAGCATCTTGTACTCAATCAATGCCTTCAGCTTCAGCGAATCGTCACCCGTCGGCGCGTCGCTACGACTCGTATCCCAGACACCGAGGTTGGCAGGGAGTTCTGCCAGTTCTGCTTTCCGCGCATTGATCTTGTTGTACAGCGCCGTTTCCCTGTCCTCGCGCACTTGCTCTAGATCCAGACCAGCAGGCAACAAAGCCGGAACGCGCGCACGGTTTGCGCGAGAAGCATGGTCTCCATAGGTGATAGACTTCGCTAATGAATCGTATGGCGACTGGAAACTGTCGTAGTATTCCCTTGCCGGCGGTGCAGGCTCCACACTTTCAGCGGATTGGCTTGTTTTGCCTTGCGCTACACCGTCAAGAACGGACTCGGCGGCCGAGACGTTATCGGCGGGTGCAGGTGTTTGCGGTTTCTTTGACGCGAATAATTGTTGTTGAACACGGGGAGGAATCGCGAGGTTCTTCGACAGCATCTTGAACGCCAAGATCTGGTTTCTGAGTGTTGCTAACTGTTCCGCGGAGAAGCTACCGCTGGTAGCAGGCGCATTCTGGGCAGATGAGGTCTGTCCAGAAGGCTGCGACTGTGCGCCTGTTGGTGTTGAGGCATCCTGAGATGCACCGGTAGAGGAAACGGAGCCATTTCGACCTACGTTACCACCGTCAGTCAGTTGCCAAGTCCCGATATCGTCTTTGTTATGCGACAAATAACACGGTTTGTAGAGGCCTCCTTACCGTGGCCGTTCGCAACTGCATCTGGAGTCGCACCATTCAGCTGTTGCTGACGTTGTTGCACTTGGAGCTGTTGCTGTTGTTGCGCGTACCGTTGTCTGTGGAATACCTGCTGTCGTTGAACGGCTGAGAGAAAGTTATGAGCCTTCAGGTATTCAGGATCGTCAGGGCGCACGCCTTGTTCTTGCATCTGCTTGAACTTCTAAAGTAGATGTTAGACAGATTCCATTGCAATGACTAGTGGCAGAAGGTGACGGGGACAGAATGGGAGAAATCTACATGGCATGGCTAGAGACAAGGGGCGGTAAAAAAAAAAAAAGAAAAAAACACGTTACCTTGATGGTTTCTTGGACAGTTGCCTGGGTCAAATTTGGTGGCAAACCCATATTCCCAGTCGCCATATTTGGCGTTGACTGGAGAGACGCCATGTTTTGATTATTTAACGCGTTTTTACGGTGTTCATAAGCGACGTAGACACGTTGGGATGGCAGACAAGGCTATACGTGAATGCGATGGAGCAACTGCTGTCAATAAGAAAACACGTGAAGGGCCCCAAAAAATAAAAAATTAAAAAAGGCCGCGAAAAGCAACAGAATCAAGGCCGCGCCTAGTGTTTAAAAAAAAGGCGCGTCAAAACTATTGACTTGGACGGAGGAAAAGGTTCCTTTGTGTGGATCACAACGTATATCAGATTCCTTGGCGATATGTGGAATGAGTGATGGTTGCGAAATGCACTCGGTCGGGGATGGGTTGAGAGACCGCGGGTAAGGAGAAAAGAGGGAATTGAGAGGGGAGGGAAAGCGCGATGGCGACTGGGGAGTAAGCCCAGTGGGGATTTGCCGGAAGCACAAGGCGCGTGGAAAGAGAGAGAGAGAGGGGGAAAAAATATATACGGGGGGAGGGGGGGATGGGGATGGAATGGAAATGGTAGAAAAAACGACGATGGATGGATGGATGGAGATGGAGGAGGGACGGACTGGGCTGTTCGCGACCTGTAACTGTTGCTGCTGCTGCTGGTGTCGTGGTGGTCGGGGACGCTGGGAACGGGACACCGGCAGAAGTTTCGGCAGCACGTGACTTCATGACTCAGCAACCTTGGCGGACATTCTACAGTGCTACAGTAGGAACAATGCTACTCGGATTCAAGACTCTTTCCAGAGACTAATACGACAAATAAAAATACATTGCCCATACTCCTCGCTCACTTCCGAATAATCCAGCCGAAACTCCTGAACATACAATAGACGCTGTGAATGCGATTATACAAAGTGAAATAAAACTTAGTACGCACCGCCTGCGAACACAGGTCGCTTCATCGGAGGCGGCGGCGGTGGAGGCTTCTTTGCACGCGATGGTGGCGGAGGTGGTGGTGCCTTCTTGAACGTTCCGGAGCCGTTCATAGAACTGCCTCCTTGGTAGAATCCATTGCCATACGAGGGCGTTGGAGAGGATCGTTCGCCGTAATATTCATCAGGGCTGGTGCCGGTGGAATAGTTCTCGGAACGATCAGTGTACGGATCGGAAGCGACTCTGTTGACGGGTCGGAGTTGAGAGATACGAGCACCCAAATTCTCGCTTGTTGTTCGAGATGAATATGAGTTGTTGTAGGCAGGTTCCTGCCGTAACTGCGTAGGTCCCTCAAAAGTCGACGTTCGGCTGATGGCTGGTCGCTGGATGTCAATGCCAGCCGTATAGGGGTCGCGCACTGGCGATTCTGAAAGTACAGGTTTGCTCGAACGGACGATGGGAGTAGGTTGCAGCATGTTCGTGTTCTCCTCGTGAAGAGGCTCGAAGCGCTCGTGATAAGAATGCGTCGTGTTGGAACGGGTGCGCCCAATGCGGCGGCCGTTGTTAGGAGTACGTGGAGAACCTTGACTACTGTAGTATGAAAGTTAGCAATTGTCCCGAAAATCCAGTACCCCGTTTCTACTCACCCGCCAGGCCAGTCATTCTTCAGCTGGAGAAGCGCCTCCGTGCATTGCTCATGGTACTTCAGCTGAGCATCCAAGAAGGCTGCCATATCGACAACACCTTCACCTTCGGTCTCTTTGACATCCTGCATCCGTCGGAGTACATCGTCGTTCGCCTCTTCGTACTTGACTTTCTGTGTCCGTAGTTCTTCTTCCACGCGGAAGTCCTCTTTCTTCGCCTTCTGCATCTTGGAGAGGGAAGTATCGTAGGCCAGTCGTCGGCTATCGAGCTTCTTGCGAGCATTCTGTCATCCGGTTAGATTGTGGTCCGTTGAGCAAATAGAGAATGAATAGTACCTGGTAGTCTTTCATTTGAGTCATGGATCTGTCAAGAGACTCCAACCATGTAGCGTTCGCCTGCGCGATGTAGCTTTCCTGCACACGTGCGATCCGTTCTTCGGTGCGTCCGAACACTAATTACAAGAACATTAGTCATGTCTCTTCGACTAGCATAAAGGACCACGGATACTCACTTGTAAGACAGCGACCATATTCAGAATACGCATCAAAATCCTCCCCATGGGTGACCATGTTAGTTCCCAGATGAGCAATTGGCAGTGTCTTTTCCTTGTCGTCGCCTTCGCTGCGCTTCGAAATGGACTTGAGGTAGCAAGCCAGAGCTTTGTGGATGCGATCGAGACCTTGGACTCGTTAGCCATTATCGAGAGCTACCAATGGCATGGTTACTCACCCTCGTGCCTGACGTTCATCTCTGTCTCCATCGCTTTGAAGTCATCCGTCAAATTGGTTCTGACTTCATTGCCCATTCTCTCCCCCGCCCATTGCTTGAAGCGATCGAACTTTCGGTTCATTGTGGTGGTTGTGGTTGTATGGATGAATCTAGTAGAGTGGTGTGGTAGAGTACGATAAAAATTGAAGACTGTCGCGTGAGATGTTGCCAAAGAGCGTGTGTAGAGAATAAGAGAGTGTAAGTGTAAGTAAAAGCGAAACGAAAGACCAATACCCCACGGGAGCAGAAAAAGAGGAGGAGGAAACGGGATTTAATGGAAGGACACGCCACCAGAGTTTAGCTAAGGATGAGAGGCAGTGCCTGCCCCTTTCGGCATCTCAAACTGGTGCTTCAGGAAGACCTGAAACTTGTTGCTTCTGATGGGCCCAGAACCGAGTCTGATTGTCCGGTGACACGCGTTGGTGGGGCAGCGGTGGAGGACACTACTCAGGGTAGGCTTGCCACGGGTGTTGCTATTCTGGGAATGTCAGTCTGCATACGGAGTACCTACACTGCTAGTACATACTACATACTACATACTACATACTATTGTACTGTTACTCTAAACTTTAGAAAAGCGTGACAATGTATAGTTACAGGTGTCCTGGCTTTTCTTTCTTCTTTTCCTTTCTTTTCTTTTCTTTTTTTTTTTTTTTTTTTTTGACTGGTAGCATGCAATGTTACATTATTAGAAAAATGTAAAAAAGAGTACGCCATCAGAGGTGCACCCTGCAGATCTTCAACAGTGCGTTATTCCATACAAGGCAAGTGTCCAGTGAGCATGAAGTCATTGCGATTATCATTAACAAAGGTGTGAAAAATTTTTGGTAACGATCTTTCCTATCCCATTGCGTTTTTACTGAGACATTCAGAGGTCGAACCAAGGTACAACTGACTCTTGTGTGGAATAATATGTATGTAGATTGACACTACAGGACATTGAAAATAGTATTATCAATCTATTCCGGCCATTGGCCTCTGGCCTCTCAAAGACAAACTTAAGAGAGTATTCAGAAATAGTATTACCCCGTACTACGAGCCAAGCTGGTCAATGCATGCCCCGTATGTACCTTGTCCTTAGCTTATCTGCGATACTCCGTACCTGACAGTCGATCACATCAGGAGATTAACCAGGACAATAACGGGAAGAGCGTTCCATGTTCCGTATGGAGTACCCCTGATACTGAGGCGATGCTAGATATCGGTAATCAGATCATGATTCGGTCATTTCACCCTCATACTACTAGCATCTTCGCCGGTAGATTCAGGATGCAGAAGCTTACTGTTCTACACACTCCATTCTACTTTTTTTTGAAAAAAAAAAAAAAAAAAAAAAAAAAAAAAAAAAAAAACAGGACCTATAATGACCGCTGCTTCAAGATAAAAGTGCCATAAGTCAAGGAGTTGCTTTTGTGCCATTTTGCCCCCAACAAGGGACTCAGAAACCATCGCAGACGATGTTGATATGCAACTTGTGATTATAAAAATCTACATCGATGACCTCGGATGCTAAGGAACACGGATGGACCGCAGAGCCGTAGCAAGCATGTGGTTCTAGAAGGCGCTGGTGCCAAACACCATCTCAAAGAGTGAGCTCTCAATACCATCATATGGCAAGTGAATTAGATGCGTCTTGTTGAATATACTCTGGAACATCTACTCAGCAATGGTCTCATTTCTTATAATGTTGATGAGGAGATTGCCGAACGAGCGCTGGCTGGGTCATGTTGATAAAATTGTAGTTCCTATGATCAAGGAGTTCAATGAAGTCCCTGAGATAGAAGGCTTACAGAGTCCTCGGTGGGAGGATGGATACCTTGATATATCCTTTTAGGATGTTTTTCAATAGCTGGTCACTGTTCTGACATACACTCAGCTTGTCGATCCGGACCGCTTTAACTTGAAAAAAGGTACAAACTGCTACTGTCAAGTTTCTTCGAGGTCCGGGGAAAACTCTGAAAAGAGCCATTTGAATCACTGCAGTGTCATGTAGATTCGAGTCATTGAGAAAGAAGTGATATACAACTCCCCTGCTACAACAAGAAGCGACAGTATGTACATATTCGTAGATTTCCACTCGGCAAAGAGATCTTCATTACGTATCAAGCCACGAAAAATAAAATCGAGCCCTGTTTCAGATTGAGTATCCCCTCCGTATAGAGCACAGATGATATCCCCTGTTCCTGGCAGATTTAGTTTTATGTTGCATATCCGTTAATCGGGATGCTTGATTCAATTCAGGATTACCCCTGGCTACGTACGCACGCATAAGGAATACGAGTATTCAACAGAGTATTGGCACTCTGTAAACACTGCAATACTTGACTAGTTGTTGTGACCGGGAGTCCTCTATATTCACACGGTTATGATACTGGACTATGCTAGTAACGATGCTGCTGCTTTACACACATCCCATTGACTGTCAGTGAATGACAGTTTTACAGATTGAAGGTATAGTCAGCCAGTAGGGGAGTTATATAGTAGGTATATTTCGTTCGGCGATATGCACAGGTATGAAGCGACTCGATGTCTTGTACTTCCACCTCAGGGGTTAAGAAAATCGAGCACATAGAATAAAGACATGAATAGGTCATTAAGAGGAATAGGTACAGCTGAACTCGTAACAATTCCCATTTTGAACACCATAATGCAGATTCTTTTGCTATGATACGCCCACACAATGCACAGACACTGGAAGAAAATTTTCTGACTTTTTTTCCCTTTCCCTTTTTTGGTCGTTAATTTAAGAAAGTTGGTGGCCACAACCTTAATTCGCTAAGGACGTGTATCCGCAGTCGCCTAAGTACATTTGTCTCATAGCAAAAGAAGAACATTTTCAACCCGTCACAAACAAAACTCCACCCATTAAAACCCTTACTCCTTGGTCTTCTGGGTACCACGGAGCAGACCGGTTCTCCGGGCAGCAATAAGACCGGCCTTTTGACCACGGGCAGCGTACCGGGACATGGTAGAGGCCTTACCGATGTGCTGGTGGTTACCACCACCGTGAGGCTATAGAAAATAATGTCAGAGATTCTGTTCTTGCAATTGTAGAGATAGAGAAAACATACGTGATCCACGGGGTTCATGGCAACACCACGAGTCTTGGGCCACGAGTTGCGCTTGACAGCGAACTTGTGCTTGGCGCGAGAAGCCTTGAGCAAAGGCTTGTCGGTACGGCCACCACCGGCAACGATACCAACCATACCACGAGAGGTGTTCTTGACAACCTTCTTGGCACCGGAGGGCAGCTTGATACGGGTCTTGCCGTCCTCAGGGTTCTGGCCGATGACGGTAACGTAGTTGCCGGAGGTACGGCCGAGAGCACCACGGTCACCAGACTTCTCCTCAACATTGGTGATGACGGTACCTTCGGGGACAGAGGCGAGAGGGAGGACGTTGCCGACGGTCAGAGTAGCGTTCTTTCCGGCATAGATGAACTGGCCAGTGTACATGCCCTCGTTGGCAATGAAGGTCTCGGTGACCTGCTTGAACTTGTAGGGGTGACGGAACTGGACCTTGGCGAGGGGAGCACCACGGCCGGCATCGTGGACGATCTCCTTCACGACACCACGAGTGTATCCATGACGCTCAGCGAAGTCGAGCGTACGGAACTGGGCGGGAGCCTTGTTGAGACGGGTGTGGGCCGCTGAACGCAGAGAAAAACGAGTCTCGTCAGCAATTCTATATCTCCATTGTTGTTTCCTGCCCGTCGTCTTTTCGAGTTCGAAAAACGATGTCTTTGGCTTCGTTCAGGGTATTTTTCTTTTTTGCGGTCGCACTCACTGAAAATGGATCCACGTCCCTTTCTCTGATTGCGGATCACACGACCCATGGCGACTTTTTATCTGAGGACCTAACGTTAGTATCACGAAGAAGTCCGCCTGATGACCGGGTGGTGGGAGTGTTCTTGAATGCTCGTACCTCAAAAATCGGAAAATGGGCTTGTCGGGTTGGTTGTTAGGAGAGAATTCGTAGAAGAGCGGACTGTGTGGGCTTTAGGGCGGAATCGCTAATCTAACCGAGTTGGCACTAGTGCCCTTCTGGGTTGCCCTTTACGGTAGACCAAATAAGCGTTATTCCACGTTTACTTTGTATTTTAGTATGGATAAGTGTTAGGAATCAATCAAGATCCAATTAACTATTATCAACAGTCTTTTATCTATCATAATATGTATATTTCCAGTGGAATTCTCTTTGATCCTTAAGTTGGCATGAGGATTCTGTCGACCCTAACTAGCTTCAGCTGACTAAGCCGGAAGTCTAACTAACTAACTAGTTAACTCGTTAACTATCTAACGCAACGCGGTTAACCTCGCGTTGGAGGCTTGTTATTTGGCCATGGTCCAACTCATATGCAAGCGCATGATGTCGCATCGACACAAGTAGCTTGAGTGATGGAAATCGCCATCAATTTGATGGATTCTGTCAGGCAAGCTATATCAACTAGTCCTCAAGCTCTGGTCTCCTGCAGATATTTGACTGAATATCAGATTGGCGCAAGGCATTTGTTCCGCATGATTGCGTGAAAAGAATTCTGCTAGAACAGTCCGATCAGAATGAGATATATACAGCTACATCTGTCGTCAAGCTACCTTGAGCATACGGTATCGATGTCAATAGTACCACCCAGGCATGGTGTCTACGGAGAGAGAGACCCGACGGAGAATACGCGATTGCGATTGTCTTGGAAACAAAAGCTGAAATAATTGAGACGGTGCCCCCAATTACCCGCCCCGGATTCGAGGAAAGCGCATGGGCAGGGCATGGAAGTCATGCCAGTGCTAGCATGGTCTCCTTAGATGCTTAGACTTGCTCCTCGTTTGACATATCAGCCTTAAGACTGCGGCTGCTTAGACCAATCCGTTTCCATTTCTATATACACTCGTTTCGACTTCTGCCCTTTTCCGACTCTTATTTTACAATATCATGCCAGCTGCCGGCCAAAATTGATCTGTACAATTTTATCAAGTACTTCTGCGTAGTTTGTCGTAATTCGGAGCTTATCGATGATGCCAGACGGACCAGGCGCGTAAAAGCCGCGCATCAACCGAATTGAACGGCGCGCCCACTTAACTTTCTCCCTGCTTACCATCTTTCCTTCCCCGGATCCAGACCACCGCTTGTGCAACATCACCCCCAAGTCGAGCATGTCGTCGCTTTCCGACTCAGAGCTGTCGTCGCTATCGTCAGCGCCTCCTACTGACGATGAAAATGCCCCCATGGCCGTCGATGAGCCTGTTGGCATCACCAAGTACTTCAAGAAGGAATCCGAAACTCCGCCGCCAAAACGGGAACCCTCACCACCGCACGAATATGTGCTCGAAGACAATTCAGATATTGCTGTAAGTTGTGAACGGAGAAATTGGTTTATTAGAGTGCCTACATGACGCGTTGTTTGCTTGATTTGACACGCTTCCTGACTTGTCGCAATCGTGTAGTTCATAGTGATGTTTCGCGCGCGTTTCCACGAAGTGTTTCCCCGATCGACGCCTCACTACGGCCCGCAAGATATTGAGCGAGGAGCAGTGGAAAAACCACCGGGAGATTATATTGAGAGGTTGCTATGTGCATTGTTGGGCTTGGTATTGAACAGAAAGAAGGATGTTGAGTATGGCCGCCACCCTGTGCCCAACCCACTCTACGAACGAGAACCGACGATATTCTCGATTTATTGAGAGACGAAATCAAGTTAAGTATATTGGGTACAGTCTAATCATTTCTACTTACGCAGGCGAAATCATTACCAGCGCCCTCTGGAGGAAGCAGTTCAAACACATGCGTCTCAATGGCCCAAGGCTTGGCAAGACAAGAACCCCCTTCACGGGGGACGCAACTTTGCGTCTATGGAACCAAATGAACGGGTAAATCAAAAGACTATCTGGGAATCATAGAAATATTCTGACCATTTCTGTTTCTAGTTGCTACTGATCAAATCGTTGATCCTCTGGGCCCTTTCCTCCTCCGAAGCCGTCCAAGCGAAGATCAAAGAATCCTATAAGCAAGCGCGCCATGATGATGATCTGAATCAGCCTCTATCCGTGCAACCCTGGGGTCGCGATGGTCTTAAGCGTCGATACTGGCTTATCGAAGGCATGGACGATACACACTTTAGGTTATATCGGGAAGGTAACCCTGCGTTGAAGAACGTCACTTGGTGGAGTGTTGCAGGGACCATTCCCGAGCTGCAGAGCTTTGCCGATAAGCTTGGAGAGGACAAGAGTACCCATTCGAAAAAGCTCAGTGAGAGAATTAAGAATTCCGTCCCTCGGTTCGAGGGCTCCGAAGAGGTAAGTTTGCATGCACTTCGCTTGTGGCATATCGTGAACTGTACTGATATGCACTAGAAACGTAAACGACGCGACTACAGAATTGCGCGCAAAGCTGCATTTTCTCGACCCGAACCAGGTTTCTCTCTCTACGAGGGTCGTACTCGTGGAAAGAAGCTCAAATACACATATTCTGACGATGAGGAAATCTTTTCTGATGATCAACCCACAACTCGAAAATCCATTCGGAACGCCTCCGGTACCACCACTCCTGCAGAAGCCGCTGGTCCTCGGTTTACAGCAAGCGGGAGGCAAGTTCGGACTCGTGCTGGGGGTCTGTATGGTGAAGCTCTGCTCGCTAATCAACGTGACGATGCAGCAGATGGGGAAGACACTGGCAGACCCCAAAGAACGCGGACTACTCGCACAAACGGATATGCTGGCTACGACATAGATATCGGCTCGGAAGGAGGACTGTCCAGCGAAAATGAGTGGCAGGGCGGTGACGACGAAGAAGATAATTACTTTGAAGGCGATGATGAGGAGGAAGCGAGTGGAGACGAGTCGATGACTAATGGCGAAATCCCAAGTCTCGTGGTTCAGCTCCGGTATGGGAAGGGCAGAGCCTCGAACGGCCCTGACGAGGATACAACTCAAGAGGCAGTAAACCACTCCAGTGAACAACAGCCTCCTATTTCTACTCAACGGGAATCCAGTGTGAATGGAAACGGATCTACAGATACGGCACAGGATGCTGATTCCCAGATGCAACTGGATGAAACACCAGTGGCAGCAGGACAGTCGTTTGAATCCCAAAAGGAACAACCTAACGGCTTCAACCAAGGTCCCCATGTCACATCCGTTAGCCAACCTGCCGCTGTTGGCACTGAGACAGGCTAGCAGGTAGCAACTTGGACTATTTCGAAGACTTCATACTATTGAAGGGAAACCTACGTACTAATAGTGTATTGTGTTCTTTGTTTCTGACTAGAGACCACTTACTGTCTTTTCGCTGGATATGTATGGGATAAAACAAGGAGTTTTCCACTGGCGTTTGTAACATTAGAAAACGGGAACATGTCAATCCGAAAACATCTTGAAATTATTGTAGCAATTCATTTGAAGGTGTCCAGTCAGCACTTCTCATTTCTCACTCTGTAGTTAAATCCAGATCAAGCATGTATAACGTGCGCATCAGTTCTATACATAACCACCCATGATAATGACTTATACGGGATCTGATATATCAACAACTTTGCAGTTGATGCAAATGAAACGAGTGTTAAATTCCAACGCCGTGAACCTATTAACTCCGATTATGCAAACCCATCAACCCGGGTGGGAGTATTAACAAAGACTTTCAATCAGAACCAGCGTTTGCGAATTGCGTCTTGTAGAACTGTAAGAACTCGGAGAGTGTCAGCCTTTCTAATTCACACTACAACCAACAATGAATTCGACATTAGACACCATACAATTCGGAGGCGTGGACGGATTAATACTGGGGCGCACTTACATCTTCAACTTGTCCCGCGAATCGGGCGTCCTTTGTAAATTTCAACGGAGGAAGCTTCCAGTTGTTGACCTCGTACCACCACCGGCGTATCCTGCTTCCCAGTGTTCTGCCGCTCAGCGAGGCGTTGCGGTTCCAGTATCGCCATCCGGAGAGGGCGAGGGTCCAGAGAGTGCCCTGGACTAGCGGGAGGATGACCTATACGGGTCACTATCAGTCACTCTTTCCCTATCTCCTTTCAAGAAGCGCAGACCAACCTGATCCCTAATCGTAATCCAAGCAACCCGTCCCCAAGTATCCGCATCCTTCAGACTAGCCAAGTAGCTCTGCTCGAACCGCAAATCCGGCAATGGAGGGAGATGCTTCTGCCGGACCATAGTTCTCACCATTCGACTGGGATCAACCACATCGGAAGGAATGCTGTCTGTATCGTCCGTGATTGCGGATTCAAGAACATGATGCTTCTCCGAGGCGGAGGTGGTTGGGTTGATGTCGTGGGCCGGGGAGGGATCGGGGATTACAGAGGCGGCTTGGACAGTCCCTGCAATTTCAGATGCTGGTTCGGCCATGATGGCAATATTTGTGAGACAATTGGCGTGTGGTAGTAGCTGTCGTTGCTTTTGTTGATGGTAGTGGTAGTTGTATATGGATCTATTCTCCTGGCGCAAAGCGGAGAAGCCAAAATTACAGGTCATGTAATATAGTGACAATACATACATACCCCTCCAGCCAAAGAGCCTCCCCACCTTTCCGTCTTATTCCTGATTCTCACTTCTCTCACTTTCTCCTTTCCTTTTCCTTCTCCTTCACGCACTCCAAACCCCTGTCTTATTCAATTACTTCTTGCTCTTATCCATTGATCAATCAAAATGGCCGGATATCCTTTGCTCTGCTTGGAGAACCCTCTCCTTGGTATGTTGACGCCTATAAATAACAAATAACAGGATGCTAACATTGAACTTCTACAGACATACAGGCTGTCGGGTATGCTCAATTCGCTGATTCCATATTGGACATCGACTAATGACAGTCCAGTGACGCCGATCTGCTACAGAAGTATGGACTTAAGGACAACGACGCCATCCTCGCCGAAGACAAGCACATGGGTCTCTACGATGAACTGATGAAGCTTGACGCTAAGCTCATTGCTGGTGGCGCTGCCCAGAACACCGCCCGTGGTGCACAGGTAAACTCTAGTTGCAAGAACAGGAAAAAGAATTGCCGTTTTCTGACATTGTCCAGTACATTCTCCCCGACAACTCGGTCGTCTACATTGGCTGCGTTGGAAAGGACAAGTATGCCGATCTCCTCAAGGACGCTTGCACAAAGGCTGGTGTCCACACTGAATACCGTGTCGATGATGTCCAGCCCACCGGCAAATGTGGTGTCATCATCACCGGCCACAACCGCAGCATGTGCACTCACCTTGCTGCCGCTAACGAGTACAAGCCCGAGCACTTGAAGCAGCCTCAGATCTGGTCTCTGGTCGAGAAAGCTCAAATCTACTACGTTGGTGGATACCACTTGACTGTCTCCGTTCCTGCTATCTTGGCTCTTGCTGAGGAGGCTGCTGCTAAGAACAAGGTATGTGTACACCTTAACTGGTTCTGGACACGGCCAATCTAATGCTGTGGCAGATCTTCATGCTCTCCCTCTCCGCTCCTTTCATCCCTCAATTCTTCAAGGACCAGCTCGACACCGTCCTGCCATACACTGACTACACCTTCTGCAACGAGACTGAGGCTCGTGCCTACTCCGAGAGCCACGGCTGGGGTACCGATGACATTGTCGAGATCACCAAGAAGCTTGCTCAGCTTCCTAAGAAGAACACTAGCCGTCCTCGTATCGCTATTGTTACCCAGGGTACCTTGCCCACTGTGACCGCCTCGGCTAAGCCTGACGGTCAGATCGAGGTTAAGGAGTTCGCTGTCCGCGAGATCTCCAAGGACGCCATTACCGACACCAACGGTGCTGGGTAAGTATCTGATCTACAGACAAGGGGCCTCATTAAACTAATATATTTTGCAGTGACGCTTTCGCCGGTGGTTTCGCCGCTGGTATTGTCGAGGGCAAGTCTCTCGAGGAGAGCGTTGACATGGGTCAATGGCTCGCCAGCCTCAGCATTCAGGAGCTGGGACCTTCGTAAGCCACCATCTCTTTCTGACAAATGATGAATTAATTGATAACTAACCTTGGCCTTCTCACGTCCAGGTTCCCTGCCACCAAGCTGACCTACTCTAAGCAATAAATAATTCAATAATCCCGCCGCAAAAAATAAAAAGTCTTCAACATTAGCCCCGTCAATCGGCCACGGGGCTTATAGCCTACTGCAGCTATGATTCTTTTTCTTCTCTGATTGTTTTCAACCTATACCCTATTTTGTCTTGACTTTAACGTCCTAGACCATGTTTCTCAGCATACGCAATTTGCATGTAACGGCTATCATGCGATATATGTGACGTTCTCAACAACGATTTATGAATAAAATTGGTTAATATCATATGGAGCATTTTTCTGCAATGAAAACAATAAACCGCATAGTTCATGTTTGAGCTAGCATACTTCGTAGATAAATGTTCGCTCTTCGCCGGATGGAGAAAATACATAGGATAACTGTTCATTCCTTCCCCTTGAATTCTATACTATCGTTCTCCTAAGCAAATTGGCATGCGGAGTAACAGTAGCTACAGCCAAATATCAGTCAGACCAGCGAGAGTCAGTAGACAGCATAGGATCCAACTGCCCACATTTCCTTTATTCCCATTATCACTCAGAAATACAAACGAAAGCATGGAGTTTCCGCGTTGCTGTCCATTCGCGTGTCTCACAATCAACTTCTCTGACTCTTTCCCATAGAAAGGGACAAACATGTAGTTAGTCGGGTTATGCGGCCAGCCCTAGAGACAAGAAAGTTGCATGCACGCATGTAGCAATGGGACTCCATCATTGCCGTACCCGTCTGGATAGGCAGAAAAGGTACAATCCATGACTCACTTCTTTTATTCAAAAGCAAGCAAAAATCGAGAAAAGCAATCAACCGCCCTGTCCACAAGGCGGCGTCTCACCAATAGCACCAAGCTGTGTTCCAGATCTGCGACTGTTCCCGAATCCAGGACTATACCCATGTACACCGGGGTATCCCATTGAAGAAGGCTGGAAGTGACTGTTGCTAGCAATGAAGGCATCATTGGGCCAGGAAGCGTTTGCTAGCACCCTCGCACTCGAGTTCGACATCAGGTTGCTGGGTGTGGGCGCGGGTGGACCGAACGGAGCTGGCGCAGGGGAGGAGGTAAGATTGTCCCAGCCAGCGCCTAGTCCCGAGGAGCGGTTGTGCATGGGCATGCTGTTTGGTGAAGATGGAGTCCATGGAGAGGACAGGGCAGCGGATCCGTTGAGGTTATTCGGATATTGGTTTTGGCGCAGTAACTGCTGCTGTTGTTGGTAGAATATGAGATCGTGGGCGACCGACGACGGCGAGCTTTGGGATGGACGGAAACCGGGGGTGGCCATATTCATGCTTGCTTGATACATCGAAGTTGGCTGTTGTTCCAAGCCCGGGGGTGGCCTGGGGGTTCCCAAGGACGAAGGCTCTCCGGATGGAGAAAGACCGGTATTCCAAATGCTGGGCAAGATCGAGGGCAGAGGCGTAAACGACTGCGGCGACGCTAGAGCGGCAGGATGGGCCATGGGTGGGCCCAGTCCCGGAGGTGCCATTGACGTGCTGCGGGGAATCATGTTCTCTTTCCGGAATACAGAAGAGCCACGATCAGACTCGAATGGGTTGCCAGAGGGAGTCGGCTGTTGGCTGTTGCTAAGGAAGCCCTGTTGCTCGGGCACATTAGGTGCATTCTCGTAGGTGTCTGACTCGACCAGTTTTTCTACGTCTTCGACAATGCGGTGCATCTCGGACATAGAAGCTGAGGCGGACTGAGAGCCACCATAGACACTTCTGGAATCGGCAATGTTGTTTGAATCCTGCACTGCTCGTTGGATATCGTCCCGTCCGATGCTCGTAGATGAAAGCGTGTGGTGATGGCCAGATGGGCTGGCAAAGAATTGGGACGGAAGTCCTTCTTCCTTGTAGATGAAGCTCTTCTTGTCGTTGTCATCCACAAGTGCTATCGGAATTTTCTAGATGTTGTTAGCATACCTTGACTCAACAAAGCATAGGCAAAGGTCATACATTTCCCACGACAAGATCAAGACCGTCAATAACGAATTCACGAATTCGATAAAGCATTTCAATATTCGGATGGCTTCTCTCCACGCCTTCATCGTGCATTCGGGGCTTGCGCTTCTCATTTGCATCCAAGTATCTACGGCACGTAGCTTTTTGGTCCAGCGGCGCGAAACCGAGCGTTTCTTCGTCTTCCTCCAAGAGATAATCAATGTCCGGAAGATTAACCACTTCAAATGTCGACGCAAGAAGTGTCAGAGTATTGGCGTAAATTTTCCAAAATTCGGCAATCTGGACAGACATTGGCGTATCTTTCTCCTCCTTGTACGCCACCAGCAGAGAACTGACGGTAAGGAGCCAGGAACTGTAGTTGCGAAGAGCGGGTAGGACGCGACGCGCAACAACGGTGACTTTTTCAGGTCTGGGCTTTCCGTCTTTTTCCTGGTCTTCAACCGCGAACCGTTCCAGTTCAGCCAAAAGAATTTGGAGCAAAGTGAAAAAAGTTTTCACATTGATCCGCTGGAAGAAGAGACGTGCACTGGATAAGGGCTCTTCTGGATTTAAAAATCAGTAAGATGTCTTATTTTAATATGGTAATGTCGAAACCTACCATCAGAACGTTTTCTGGCAAATGCCTCCGCAGCAATGTTGACCAGGCAGAATTTCTGGAGAGTGCCTTCAAGAGAACGCTCCTTAAGGTCAACAGCAAGCTGGCTGAGAACCTCGCTTTCCAACTCATCGTGTTCGGGAAAGTCAACACCCTTGTAGCACTGCGCGTGAAAATAAACAAACCAAGGAGCTAATGCCCTGCCTGGAATACCGGCATCCTCAGGACGAATTAGTTCTCTTTTGGTCCACGCACTCATAACCTTTCTAAACTCGATCTCCAAGTTGCCCCTAGCAGATGGATGGGGGTCATGGGCGGACAATGCCCTGTAGAGATGGTAAGTGGCCCTGAGGTGGCTCCCATCGGCGAGCGCAATGACAGCCAATTGGTTATGCGATGCGCCAGAGGCCGGATAGATCACCATGGCCAGATCATAGTATCCGATAGCAGGGCCCCAATTGCGGTCTTTGGTAACAAGCTCGGTTTCACGGTAGCGTGAGAGATCACCGAGGCGAATGAGAGTTGCATGGCATGATTGAAGTATACGAGTTTGAAGGCCTTCTTCCGCTATCTGGACTGCGGACTGCGCCAACAGGTCTGATATGATCTTAACAAAGACTTCTTTGAGAAAACAAATTGGAAAGGCTATGCTTGCTCACTTTCATGGTTAAATTTCTGCGTGACTTTCTCCAGTTCGGGGATGCCCCCGAAATGCGACGACAGTTGCTGGATATACCCTCGATAGAATCGCTGGCTGGATTTTATGAATTCCAGATAATGTTTCTCAAGTTTCCGTTTCTCGACCGGTTTCTTTTTCTTCCCATTCTCTTCGCGATACTATCATATATTGACGGATGATTAGAAAAGAGCATGCAATGCCAACCTTTCCGGACCATATGTATTGAACTCACGCGGGAGAGCAGTTTACGGAAACGACTGTTTATTTTGAGATGCGCATCCCATAAGCGACCTTCTACATCGATGGAACGGGCGGATTCGAAGTCTTGTAGTATGGCGTTCTGACAAGCCGCGCGGAGTCTGTAAGGAGTTGAACGAGAGTCAGATCAATCATGGCGAGCGAACCATAGCACTGTGGTGAATACTGACATCGAAAGGTAGTGGGAGATCCCAGCAAACGTAGGCTCCTTCTCAGTGAGACTCTTAAAGAGCTCCCTCTCGGCTTCGAGCGCAGTCCTAGATGACACACAATTCAGCCTAAGTTAGGATAAAGGGAGATATTGTAACCACTGACTGCCACGTATTCTGGAATTCGGACGCCATGCTCAAAGATCAAGACGAAATAAGTCCCAAGACCCGACTCACTCCACCGTTTACCTCGCCCGTCAGATGGCTATGGCTGGCTGGAAGTCTGCGGGCGATAATAGCAGTAAACGATCCATCAGTATATCCTATCAGTGCTGAGCGCGCGGGCGACGACCAAGGATTGTCAGGAGTGAAAAGTAGACGAGCCCTAGAGAGAAACAAAGAAAGAACGACAAGTGAAGACAACGAGGGTGAAGAGGCCGCTCGTTGGAGAGAAAATCCTCATTCCTTCACGTCCGCTTCGGGAACTTTTTGACGCCGTCCGAAAAAGGTCTAAGAGGGATGCCCTTGTGGCTGAGCAGGCGGTGATTGGATGTTTACTGTGGCTGGTGCAGGAGAGGGTCCGGTAATCTGTTTACCATACAGTACGATCTGACGTATAGATAAATTACAGCTGGAGATAGTTACAACTATCGTTGTTTATATTCCAGTCAATAGGAAAAGCAGAGAGATTACGAAAGAAGACGACTACCCTTGACATATACTAACACAAACCAGACTCATAACATCACAGCAAGTCTCCATACGGTAAGTGTACAACCTGCAGTACCAACTCAAGGTCTCAAACTGACCTATCATGTACAGTACCTGCCCAAGGTCCAATCCAGCGTACATCACCACCTAGAAATTCTACCTAATAAGAAAAAGTAAGCAGGGACAGCTCAAATCATGTCCAAGCGCTCCCGAAGTCTTTCAACCTCCCCTCCAATCGACCCGTCTCCGCTCGAGACCCGGGCAAGATCCTCTTCTCCAGCATCATCAACACCTCAAGGACGCCCAAAACAGCTTCATCTCCAGGGTACAACCAACTCCGCAGTCGAGGTGATGCGCTGTTCCTTGCCGCCGCATAGGGAGACACTCTCGTTCGCCTCGTATGTGGATTATGAGGTCCATTATCGACAAGCACATGTGAATCGGTGCGTTGAATGTGGGAAGAATTTCCCGACGGATTTGTTTTTGAATTTGCATATTGAAGAGAATCATGATTCTCTGATGATTGCGAGGAGAGAGAGGGGGGAGAAGACTGTGAGTACTCATTCCTATCGCTTTCGCATCTTGGTTTATCTGCTATGTGCAGCTGGCTGATTGATTCGAACAGTATGGCTGCTTCATTGAGGGTTGTGACCGGAAATGCTCAACTCCTCAGAAGCGTAGAATGCATTTGATAGACAAGCACATGTTTCCAAAGGTAAGACATAAAGTTCCCTTGGGAGATCATATATAGGTCCTTGGGCATCACAGGGGTTAACACTCCCAGGCATATAATTTCTACATAGTCAACGACGGAATCGACAAACAAACATCCCTGCTGCGACCGATGAACTCTAGCAACAGACGTCGATTTTCAAACGCTCCTACGTCACCAAAGGAAGGACGTCTAAGAAACCGTCAGACTTCCATATCGCAGCCAGGGAATCAACTATCTCCAATTTCATTGACTGGAGCAGTATCTCAAACACAGGCCGAGAGAGATCCCTATGATATGGACATCGCAGACCTTGAGAAGTCTATGTCTGCTTTGCGATTTGTGCCTACGAGTGTCACGAGGAATCAGAGGAAACCTGGAAGTCGGCCCTGATATATAGACGAGAATGAGAATGCTTGATGAAGTAATAAAAATTTAAATTTTTTAAATAAACCCATAAATATTGATGGTAGAGAAGTAAAAGTGGCTTTGAAAGGCCCTATAAACTCCATAACCCCCCCGAGAATAACAGTTCCAAGTCCACCAGTGGAAAGTGCAGTACAATGCTTTTACATAAAAGACAAGCAAGAGATAATAGATATGGGTATACAATAGCAAACCACATCAGATCCCAAAAGACCTATAATGCAGCTGGAGGCACCAATCATGGCTGCGCCTCCAAGAGATCAGCGTAAGCATCCAAGCTCAACCCAACCAGATCAACAATAGCCCAACTGGTATTCCCCTTGAAAGTCCGCGCCCAGACACGAACAATAGCAACACTAAGTTGTCTCGCTTTATATGGGTTAGCCAGGAAATCCACGTCTGGTGCTCCCGGCGGATCAACAGCCATGTCGGTTTCGTCCATCATACTCTTAATCCATAAGAGTAATTTCCGTTCATGGTCTGTTAACCGTTGTTCTGCTTGTGTGGTTGGGATGGAGAGCAACCAGCGGCTTAGGAGAAAGGCGCATTCAAGGCTGCAAAGGGAGTGCTGGATGCTCCAGAAGAATGAGTGCGTTCGTGCGACGAAATCGATTCCCAGACGTACTGGGATCGAAAGCGCATGCGCAGAGTGTAACAGTGCCATTATGAGACGGGGACTTCGTGCTATAGGTGGGGAATCATTCAACGCTCGTGCGATCTGGACCGGGTCCTGTGTGATCAGCCGACGACAAGGTCCCATGTCGACATGTAACCTAATATAAGCCAAGCCAAGGAGAGCCGTAGATGTGAAAGCAATCGGGCCGGCTGGGTTTTGTGGGTCGATACTGGACTCCGGGGTTCGCTTCCATAACGCCTTCCAAGAGCTGAGAGAATGATCCAGAATGTTCAGATCTTCCTGTCTCAGACTAGTACCATGCATAACCGGCGCCGAGAGGCAAAGCTGACGAGCAAAGAATATCTGCTGAATAAGTGCATGTATGAGAATGTAGTTTCCTAGAGGAGAAATCGGCGCGGAAGAACTCGGTATGCCCGATTTGAGAAACAGTTTAGCAAAAGCTTCCTGGAAGGAAATCTCTGTTCCACTTCTGGCGCGATGAGCCCGACGCCACTGGACTGCGTTATTTGCTTTCCACACGTCAGGGGAACACGGCATGTTCAAGTGTAACTCCGCATTCAAGAGCAAAGGAGGGATATTGTACATAATGGAATGAAGGTTGAAGAAGCAGTATACAATAAGCTTTGTGCGCCTGTTGCCTTCTCCCCGTATCCATTCTTCCCAGCTGCTTGGGTCAGGACTAGGAGTTGGCTCGGACAGGCCGTGCTCCCTGACGAGTCTCGCAAGAGTGCTCTGTAACGAGAGTATCTCTCGCAGTAGTTCGGGCTGTCTTTCCCAGGAAGCAAACACAGTGAGTAGCAGGAAAGTGCGAATAACTTCCATATGAGCGTCTGAGTCATCGGGAATATATTGTGCATAGTCCATTGGATGCCCCGCCATGTGCTGATTATGCTGGAATGGGCTACCCGCATGATTGGAGATGATCGACGAATCTCGGGAGTTATAGAAACCACCGGAATTGGGAGAGTAAAAGTTCCATGTTGGACACGCCACCTGCTTGCTATCCCGTCTCCGAAGCCGTTCCAACAAAATGGCTTTTGCCGCGTGGAAGAGTTCGATGCCCCGGCTGTTTTCGAATCGATAATGTGACCCCGCGGCGGCCAATGCGAGCGTAAGTTCTGGGGAGCACTTCGCGACGGATAATGTCGGGACATGAATGAACGGAAGATGCTCGTTCAGACCATTAATATAACCGGCAAAGAAGCGAGAGAGGGCATGCCTTGTAGGTTGAACAAAGCCTTTGGGAAGGACATGTGCGAATTCTTCCAACTTCGAAATGAAGACTAGTCGATCCGAATTCGATATGTCCCATGCGGGCCGTGGGCTTTCATCGGTGAACCCGAGTCGATCATCCACTTCGTGAGGTTCTGGTTGCAAAGAGGGTAGTCGAGACCCAAAATTTGAGAAGGATGGAGCGTCATCCGGCGCGGTTCTCGGGTCGCTCATCAGATCCGGCCCGAGTCTCGCTGGTGCCGCTTCGCGAATTGGTGTTTTAGTATCCATGGGAACACTGGTCGGTAACATGGGATCTTCGACAGAGGAAAACACCCCGGAATCCCAGTCAGAGGAAAGACCAACACTTTCCAAGAAGACAGTGAAGTCTTGAACCGGATCTCCTAGATCCGTTAAGTCAAGGATTGATGGCTCCACACCATAGTTGTCTGTGATCGCCCGATCTGGGGCCGGGGGAAGTGGTTGAGGAGCACTCTGCGTGTGCGGTGGCTTTCGTAACGACTCGAGTTCTTGCTGACCTTCCAGTGCAACATGGCTAGCGGCATGGGACAGAAGATTCAAGTCATACCCCCACGACGGGTTGAAATGCGTTGTGTCCACGATGGGCTGGTGTTGGACATGCACCTCTGGCTCCGGCTGTTGTGGGATTGGCTGCGGTTGGACCGGCACTGCATCCGCCAGCTCCAGCATCCGCGAATCCTGAGGGGCAGGGGCGGGAGGAGGAATCAGAGAAGTTGGTGTCGGGGGCACATCATGATGGTGGTGACTATTGTTGTTATTGGTGGCGTTATTGCCGTTACTATTATTATTATTGTGGCTCCGCTGTTCTCGGCTTGCAGCAGCTTCTGACGGATGGACTAAACGTTCATGGCGCACAAGCAAATCACTACACAGAGTTTTTTTTTTTTCCCCGAATTAGCATGGCACCGTATGTGTGAGGTGGCTGACTGATTATTCCCCTTACCTTCTAGCAAATGATTTCGAGCAAAGGTCACATGAAAATGGTTTCTCTTTCGTATCTGTAATGTTAATATTCGGTTAGCTTTGTATCTTTTTAGCCCTATCCAGGGTCCATCGGGGTTCAGTGTCACTCAACGGGTGCGGAGATGGCGTTGGAGATGCTCGAGACGCGCGAACGGCCGGCTGCAATACTCGCAAGTAAGGGACTTGCGGTTGGCAGGAGCAGTTTTCTTCTTCGCTTTGCCGGGGTTAATTTTCTCTTCGTCCATCGCGAATTGCGTAGGAATTTGGAGTCTGTCCTCAACTTAGAAGAGCAGCCGAGCGGGGAAGAAAACCTGTGGGGGGTTGGCATGAGGGGGGAAGCACGTGATCTGCTGCTTCCGGCAAATGGCAGCAGAGCATTACTACGACGCTTACAGGGGAGATACATGATACTAGAGGATTTCTCTGGTAGATCGATGCTCGATAGGTGTTGTTAAGGTAGGAATAAAATACCCTTTTGGGCTTACTTCCAGGATCCGGTGTCATTTATATATAGCTCTCTGTATCTGGAGCCAGCATCTTAAATGGCGGTATGGATACATCGACATGCTCTCCAACACCCCACTGGTGCGGAGACTGCACGTCTGTATCTATGCTTGCATACCCGATTTTCTCTTCTGTCAAGACAAGCATCGCGGTCTCCTCACCGTCCAAAGCTTTGGGTTAAGCTTATGTCAATCGGTATATTCTCGGTACGGGATGCTTTGACACTCTAAGTCTCAGTTAGTGGCAAATAGCGCAGGCACATGAGTCCATACTTTAAGATGGTTCACAAATCCCCAGCTCTACTCTAGAGTAGATAACATGGTGAGTCCTACCAGCGTACTTTCTGGTGCTAATGGGTTATATTATCAATTAACTAAATAAAAATATAGCTTCCACCAATCAGACACTATGGCCGAGTGGTCTAAGGCGGTAGATTAGAAATCTACTCTCTTCGGAGGCGTCGGTTCGAGTCCGACTGGTGTCGTTTTTTTGCTCTTTTGCATGTCCGATATCTCTTGAGGACCTCCACTGAGATCATCAGTCTGACATAAATGGCGAGTATGGAATCCCGGGACACTGATCTCATCGATGTTTTGGAAGGGCCGTGTGCAGCGTATGGTGTCCACTCAACTAGCTCTCAACCATAGCGAAAGCAATTTGCCAGCCTTCGCAGTATTTGGCATCGGCGTTGGAAGTGAGCTAGGACTGTATTTGTACTCCAACCTTGCCTCGACATCAAACAGAGGACTATCATTCTCGATACAGTCAAACATGTCGGACTGTTCAAGCGGATTCGAGTGCATCTATGAATAACGTTCGCATTCCCATTATACAATGCCTACGGACTTCATTCATTCGTTCAGACACAACGCTTCCCACTACTGCTCATGGACTCCCCTCCTATGAATATGACCGTAATCGAAGCCTAACAACTCACGAGAGACTCTCAATGCCATTCTACGGGGCCAAAAATCAAAAAGCAAAAAAAGAAAACGACACCAGTCGGACTCGAACCGACGCCTCCGAAGAGAGTAGATTTCTAATCTACCGCCTTAGACCACTCGGCCATAGTGTCTAACTGAAATATTTGAGTTTAGTTTTTGGTTATATAAACAACTTTATTGGCGATGAAATCGGGGATCATCCGAGAAACCATCTGGTAGCGACTATATGCTTTTCAGTAACATGTGGAGAAGTAAATGATCTAAGAGTTGATGGCTCAGGGAATTCGGGTAAAAAGGTATTTGGTGTTCATTAAGCACCAGGCAGTGCATACATGGATAGTTTATTGTTGAGCAAATATTCGCGAGAATAGAGTTCTCCAGATACAAGTTATGTCCAATATATATTTGAAGGGACGCTGGAGAAATCATCAGTCAATGGATATAAAGGCGAAAAATTAAAGCGCCGCAAATGTCTGTCGTTACAGAAATGCATGTCATAATAGTCATATAATCGTTTGTCCCAAAGCTATGGTTCGACATCATCATGTTACAGACCTAGCCACATCAGTTTCACGTGACTATGCGGGGAGGTAAGGCAGAATCATTGGGTTACAAGGAATAATGGAAATACAGAAGGAACAGGGATTCCAGCTGATAACCCAAAGACAAGTCACGTGATTCCCTACCATTTATCTACCATAAATGGTATACGGAATGGTATACGCTACCATCTATCTACCCTAGATGGTATACAGAATGGTAGGAGAACGGAAGATATATAAGGACACTCATTTATGTACTCAGTTTAGTTCTTCGCAATCAATCTAGTTAATCAAGCATTGGTTACCTTCTAGTTTCTGACTCGTCCGCACTTAACCAACAACCCAGCATACGTGCTCGGTTGGCCTTGTTTCTCTATTCGTTACCTTTATCGATTCTACCTGTTGACTACCTTACGGAGCCTGGAGGGGGCGAGATACCTTCGACGTGATATACAGAGGACCTGGATGGTCATTGAACCTACGATTACTTGGAAGACACTTAGGGTAAGTGTCCTGTCTCGAAATACAACTAACTAGAACCCTAGGTACGATACAAGGGAAGCCAGGTTGTGACACATCATTTGCCCTAAGTGTGACAGTCTCGAACAATAGAAATTCATTGTTAGACTCTCTGCCGAAATACTAACATGGAAAAGGAAAGAAAGAAGCTGGGCCTGCCAGCGTTGCGCTATCTAGTGTGCGAAGGGGGTTCCTGCCCTATACTCAAACAGGCCAAAGTATACAAACATCTTGCGTTGTTGGTGAATGTCCGTACTCCGTGACACTAAGTATCCAGCTGCATGCTGTCGAGTATCAGGGATACAGAAATTTAAATACACCCCAAACCAAAGCATCAGGCAAGCATGATTGACTAGTCTGCTTATGCACAACCATCTCACGATTCTAGATGCATGGCTAGCATGATTGTCGGAAGTATATCCAAATGCATAAATTCGGCAACGAACAGTAATTACATGATTTTCGTCAAAAACAGACCCTGATACCAGTCATATATACAGGGGTACCCTGGAAAGACGCTTGTGCGCTGGCGCCCCTGAACAACACAGGAAACCTCTGACTGACATCATCAAAAGCCACACATGAAGGTCAACATAGGCCCCTGATCATTCAAAATAGTCTTCTTCTTGATTGGCAAGTGAAATCCATGGGATGTATAGTAGTGGCGCCCCAGGCCTACCAATGTTAGTGCATAACATAGTTAAACGCAGGTCCTGGTCATAACCGTGGGCGCGTTAGCTAGCCAAACAGAGTTGCACTGTCATTGAATGGTGAGGATCTGGAACGTGAAGTGAAACCCCGGCTCTGAATAAAATGTTAATGTCACCGGCGCAAAAAGCTAAGGGCGACGCTGTTGACATACTAGCACCCGGGGAGTTATGTTTGGATTCCAAGCCACTCTGAAGTATGGAAATAGTCTGCGTATCCCCGTACTACGGATATTTAAAAAAAAGAGAATACGGGGCTCCAAAGCAAAAAAATATCGACACCAGTCGGACTCGAACCGACGCCTCCGAAGAGAGTAGATTTCTAATCTACCGCCTTAGACCACTCGGCCATAGTGTCAATTGATGGTTTATTTTGCATTTTCCAGATTATTAACCAATTTCCCACGATGCAGCATACTGGTAGGTTTCCCTCTGCACGATCAGTAGTCACTTATTCTAGTATGGGGTACATGCATGTCTAATGCTCCTAGATCATTCAGTCTGATCCAAGACGAATTCCAACCGATTTGTGGCTTTCGAGTAACCCAATGTTTGAGAATCTTCACCAGCCACTACAAAATATCCCACGCCCACTGGTCACATGACCCATAGACGCTGCCTGTCAAACACGATCAGCTCACACCGCACAGAAGAATGGATGGCACTAAGTGTATATGGAGACAGGATACTTTGTAGGAATTGGTTCTTCAGGAACTCCTGGACTGTGTATTTCAGCCCACCTCATCGGTTATTGCCCTGCTCCGATTGGCTCTCCTATGTGTCTCATTCATAACCACGAGTATCGCGTAAAGGGAGAGGGAGAAATCCGCCAATGTCCATATCTAAATCCTGTAATTTAAACCCAGAGAAGAACTCGTATTCATCAACTGCCCAAACTTGGCGGTGTTTCAGAAATGCGGCGGGCCCAATCCGTGACCTGAGACAACGATCGGTGGTTTGTTTCATATCGCCGTGTCGCCCGGCGATCGCTTCTTCTTTTTCCCTTTCCTCTCACCTCTTTTTTCTCACCTTCTTCAAATTTTCCCTCTTTGTTTGGTGTTTTATTTCTGTCTCCGTCCGCGTCTCATCTTCCTCTGCCCCTTTTCATTCCCGCTTGGTCAACGGGCGTCAGGGCGTTTTGACGTCTGCTGCCGCTGTCATCTGGTCACTTTGAAACGTTGGATTACCATTGATAACGGTTACCATTGGGAGAAGAAGAAAGAGATACACAGTGAAGGATTGCAGTGTGCTGGTCTATGTCTTTTATCTTCTCTGAGCAGTTAAAGGGATTGATTTATTGTGAGTTTATATGACTACTCAGTCTGTAAGGACATGAGCCCCCCTCGTTTCCCCGACTCTTCATTTGATTTGAAAAACCATTCTCTTCTATTCTTCAATCCTGCGCATTCCTTTTCTTCATACTCCATACTGGTTGATTCAGTTGGTCCCCAGATTCCAAATATGCAGAACCGTGAAGCTAACAGAATGCGTGCGAAGTTTAGGTACCAACCCCATGTATTAGTCGACGTCCCATCCGTTCTCGAATTTGTATCGGTTTTACGTCCCACAAAGAGTCGCACAAGAGTCGAAAAAAAGTTACCTGAAGCTGCTGGCTGGCTGTCACATACGGGGTTGTTCGAGGAACACCGTCTCACAAAACACCCGCAATAATACCTCGACGGATAAATTTGCCACAGAATCTATAGCACACGAGTCAGTCGGATTTCAGAAAAACAATGCTGGCGTCCAAACCTTATTCTGGTTCGCTGGGTATGCAGGCATCCCAGACACCGACACCATCATACAGCGTTGGTTCATCGCAGAAGTCTGCAGGACTGAAACTACAAGAGGGAGCGATGTTTACTAGTCCTACGGATTCGGACTTTTTGGATGGTCATGATGGACTTGAAACTGTTCGGTGGGTTTCAATAAAGTGTGAAATTCCAAATTCTCTGTGCCGTACTAACAGATCGCTAGTTCTTGGGACGAGAAGCAAGTTATTGCTTGGCTTCATAGCATCAACTGCGGTCAATATGAATATTTGTTCAAAGGTACATACACAGTTGATCTTTACTTCCAGTTTATTGAGCGGAAATATTGACGTTGTCTAGCAAACAATTTCAATGGGGACAACCTCATCGAATGTGACCAGAAGATTCTCCAAGAAATGGGAATAAAGAAAATCGGCGATCGTGTACGGATATTTGTTGCCATTAAACAACTTAGAAATAGATCCGTCGCTAATCGCAAACAAAAGAACATGGTAAGATTGACGTGCCAGTGCTTCAGAAGCTCTTGCTGACCTCCGGCATAGATTCAATTGGCTGCACTTGAAGCTTCAACTCTTGGATCCTCTTCGTCGCTTTCTAGCTCCCGCCAGCTCGGAAAGTCATCGTCACGTCCCGTGTCGCCCCTGCGAGCTCAGCGGTATGGTAGCCCGGCTGAGTCTGGACGGAGAGACTATTTCGGTCACCACGTTTCCAATGAATCCAACTCTGCGCGGAACCCCGGAACACCAGGTGAACAAACCCCTGGTGTTAAGGGCTCGCATCTCAGGCGAAACCCCAGCATGGATGGTTTGACGATGGGTCCTTTGCCTAGATCGCCAATTATTAGAGTTATCTACACTGGTGGGCAGACGAAGGTCCTGGACATCAAACACTGCAAAACCCCAGATGAAGTCATCCTCTGTGTTCTGAAGAAGCTGCAGCTTCCTGAGCATCAATATCGCAACTATTGCTTCTATGTATTGGATGGCTTGGACCCAGAACCGGCCAACTGCAGGAGACTTTCCGATTCTGAGCTCATGGAAGTATGCGAGGCATACAACCGCTCAGAGCGAGGTCGCTTGATCCTACGTATGACTCATTCTGGCAAACCTGACCTTGATGAGCTTCGCCGTGCTTCTCAGCTCGCGATGGACGAAAGCCAGATCACGCATAGCAATGCTCTACACAACTCTAATACGCGAAACCAAATGAAGATCAAACAGATTACTGGGGAGGACTTGAAGAAGATTATGACGAGACCAATGTCTCCCGCCAGCAAGAACTCGCGTCACTCGAACTCAGATCGCAACCCGGCATCCAAGCTGCAGTCATTCTTTGGTGCCAGACCTCCAAGCGAAATGATCATCCACGAGATCCAACAGTATTTCCCAAGCCACCAGCGGGAGGAGATCGAGAAGACGATGCGCATGTCAGTACGGAGGTCACAGCGTCTTAGCCGGGCTGCAAGCCGTTTAAGTGTCGTCAGCAATGCAAGCTATGCATCCAGTTTGCGCGAGGCCAGCTTGCGCGATGCTCCACCAATCCCTAGCATCGCTGACACCTGGCGCACCGGCGCAGGACAGCCCAATGCTCAGAACAATGTGCAGAAGGCCAACAACCGTCTGTCGAGACCGCTTTCGGTCTCATCACGATTCAACCTCCCCCAGACGTCGTATAGAGATTCTATTGCATCTAGCTCTCTCCAACCTCTCCAAGAGGAGTCGCCTATCGAGCCGAATCGCAAGTCATATGTTTCCTTCGATAGTGCGTCTGAAGATGCCGCTACTTTTCGTCAGAGTATCATCGATGATGAGAACGCTAGCGTTGCTGCCACCGATGGTGGCTCACTCAGTGAACGGTTAAGCGTTATTGTTGCAGATGATGAAGAAGAGGAGGACGATGAACTTCAAGATTTCTTGGCTGGAAACAACTTCGCACCACAGAATTGGATGAAGGGTTCACTCATTGGTGAAGGATCGTTTGGAAGCGTTTTCCTTGCCCTTCACGCAATTACTGGAGAGCTCATGGCTGTCAAGCAAGTCGAGATACCCTCGGCAACTCAGGGTACTGAGTTCGATAAACGGAAGAACAGCATGGTTACTGCACTGAAGCATGAGATCGATCTCCTGCAAGGCCTTCATCATCCGAATATTGTACAGTACCTGGGAACTATCGCCGACGAGCAATATCTGAACATTTTCCTGGAATACGTCCCTGGGGGTTCTATTGCTTCGATGCTCAAGCAGTACAATACTTTCCAGGAGCCATTGATCAAGAACTTTGTCCGACAGATCCTGACCGGTCTTCAATATCTTCACGACCGTGACATCATCCACCGTGATATCAAAGGCGCCAACATCCTGGTCGACAACAAGGGTGGCGTCAAGATCTCTGATTTCGGTATCTCCAAGCGTGTCGAGGCTTCCACTGTTCTCGGTTCTCGAGCTAGCGGAGGTAGTCATCTCCATCGGCCCTCTTTGCAGGGTAGTGTTTACTGGATGGCACCGGAAGTCGTACGGCAGACAGCCCATACCAAGAAGGCCGACATTTGGAGTTTGGGTTGTCTCGTCGTTGAGATGTTCATCGGAGCCCATCCATTTCCGGATTGCAGTCAGCTCCAGGCTATCTTCGCCATCGGCAACCACAAAGCACGTCCTCCTGCCCCGGAGCATGCGAGTAAAGAAGCCACCGCATTCTTGGACATGACGTTCCAGATAGATCACCAGAAGAGACCTGATGCGGATGAGCTGCTGAAGTCGCAGTTCTTGTCTTTACCACTTGCATGAGCTATCTATTGTACGGAGTACGGATGGCATAACGATTCTACCGCATCTTCATTAAAGATTTACGAATACCCGGAGTTCTTTAGACATCAGCATTGATATCTTTTGAATTGCTACGCGTCTATGATCAATTATTCCCACAAGTCTTGATGGCTTATGCCAGTGTACTGCATGGCTTTTTTACTTCATTTTTTGGGTTGTTTCAAATGTACTAGGTTGCATTGGATATTGCTTTGTAATTTCCTTCCTTTGATAGGAAATACTAGAGCTGGTCTTGTTACTTCTGTCCTCTCTACCTTTACCTCTTATGGTTGTGTCTATTGCCCCATAATCCACCTAAATGGGCAATCGAGGAAGAGATAAATTGACCAAACTTAATCTACATAATACAATTCGCATAAACTGGACTCATGAAACATGAAATCTTCGTTAACTAAGGTACTAAAACAGAGAAATACATAACAGGACTAAGAAATGCAGGCTTCTATGTTACATGTTTATTGCCAACTGCCAAACCATTTTTCATTTGCAAGGCGTGCTTCCGTCCGATTAGTCTAGACCACTCAGATGGAAAAGTCCATTTTTTAGTCGACCAGCTTGCCATGGAACGGAATACCCATGGCACTCAGCAAAAGCCGGGCGTCCTTGTCGGTTCTGGCGCTGGTGTGGAGGGTAACGTGGCAACCGGGAATCATCTTCGGCGGGTACCTAGTCGAATCTGTTAAAAATGAAACGCCTTGGATGGGAGATAGATTGACTCACATATCGTAGTTGACTTCAATCTCAGGGAAGAGAGCCACATTCTCCGGCTCCAGACCAAAGGTGATGTTTCCACTGCTGTCACCGCTAGTACCTTTGATACCATCCCATTCCTTGATTCTGGGCATCACGACATCAATCAATTTCCCGAGGAAGTGTTGCATGTTCTCTCCTCGCAGCTCCGCCTTGACAGCAACGCTATCTCTACCAGGCGCAATACCCCACGTAGATACACTGGTCTTGGACTTGAACGTATCAACACGCACATTCGAAATAGCCTGCATCGCCATACCCGCAACATGCAACCACGACGAGTTGTCCGTAGCAGCCTGCTTTACGTAGCTGTGGATCGTAACCCGTTCGACCACGGGGATGTTGTTGAAGCGAATCGGCTTGCGCAGCAATCGCAGAACATCACCACCGCGGGGCCCACGTAGTTGACGGTTCTTGTGGTACGGCGAGCTGTCGTCCCATTCGCGGAGACGGGGGGCTTTTGGCGGGGGCTTGAAGCCGGGTGGGTTGTGGACGTAGCAGAGGGTTAGGATATCCGGGGCAACGGTGGATTCCCATGTCTGCTCGGTTCGGGGGAGGGAAAACGGGCCTGGAACGAAGAGACGGGAGGAGGGGTCCGAGGGAGGGGGAGGTTGGTGAGGGTGTAGCGGGCCACGGTCGTACTTTGGTGACCGGAATTGGTAACTATTCAGTGTTAGACAATGTGCATAAGTGGATGAACAACAAACTCACCGACTCCGTGGTAACTGGCCCTTGCGTGACTTCGCTCTTGCAATTGGATCAAACGATTTCACCACGTTCTCTGGCACCGCAGTGGCCAACGAACTCGACTCCAGCTCGTCCGCCGGAGACTTGGATGCCGCATCGTCGCTGGCATTGCGGCGGAAGCAGACGCTCTGTGGGCGAGCTGACGGTAGAATTGCCCGGGAAAATGACCTTGCCAGGTATCTAGATGGCTCTCTAGCTGCCATCCTGGTCTGCAATTGGCGTTGTCGCTGCTGAACCGGACGAAGGCCTTTTTCCAAAATTATTTGCTGGGGCGGAGAAGAAGCGTTGATTTCGGGAGTGCATCACGTGTAATATCTGTAGGCCTGAGATAGCGGGCACCAATTTCCAGGCACTAACGCCTCCGCAGCTCCACATGTGATCAGCTTCATCATCTCCGCCAACAGCGCCTCTACCACCACTACAGAACACTATCTTGAGCTACATCCGAGCTATGATCTTCAATCGGCGTCGATCAGCTGATATACTCGCCTGAATCAGATTTGAATTTTTATAGATTTGCTGTCATAATTCTCTTCACGGGTCACTTTACTCTGCTTATTCTCATTTCGACGTCCCATGGTGGCGAGGGCGATTCCGGATGGATTGGCAGCTCCGACGTCGTCAGAAGAGCCCGGCACCTGATATGATCATTGATGACTTGGCGAGAACGATTTCTCTTCGAAATCTCCATGCGCGATCTCGGGATCTAAATTGAACTCTGCGACTATCGATAAATCTAGCATAGATCCTTATGCTTATCCTGGCCCCATTTCTCGATTCGCATTGAGAACATTTCCGGCTCGGTTTTAAAACGCTCCGCCTGTACCACTCGAGCTGCCAAAGATGAGCAGTTTTCAGAAGTTCCTTACAAGACGCGAGCGACATAGCAGATATAGCAAGCATCTTAAGGAAGAGGTATGGCAACCAATTGTCTTCACTTGGGATATGGCTGATTTGTCTTTCTGAATAGACATCGAATATCCTCACCCGGCCTCTATTTCGCGGTTTCTTCTCGTCACAATCGGCTTCGGAAAATGGCGACAACCAGAATCAGAAGAAGGTAAGAGAAACTTCATAGCTGCCATGATCCACAGTGACTCATAGACCTGCGGGGACAGATAAAGCAACTTGAACGTCGCATCGCACAACTTGGAATCACCGATTTGAAGGAAGAACATATCGGTTATGCGTTGCAGTCAGCCCATGCGCAGGGGGATGTTGACAAGGCGTTCGATTTGCTTCTTCTACTCGAGGACTCTATCGAAGGGATCATCAGAGGATATACGCCCAGCACAAAACTTCTTGGAGCGGAAAACCGACAAGGTGTCACCTGCTACCTAGATGCGCTACTCTTTGCTATGTTCGCACGTCTCGATTGTTTCGAACCCATTCTGCACAAATCCTTTGAAGATGAACCCCGCCGGAAACTCGCAGTTTTACTAAGATTTTGGGTCAATATGTTACGTTCTGGGAAGCTAATAACGAAAGACATGGTGCGTTTCATATTTCATATGATCGTGGTAATGCAAGCGGGGTTACTGACTCGACCATTAACAGACAAAGTACCTGCAAGATGCGCTTGCCGAGTGTGGTTGGAGGGATGCCTCCACTCTTCGACAACAGGATGCGTCCGAAGCATTTACATTTATCACGGAGAAACTAGAGCTACCGCTGCTTACCTTGAAGATGGACATCTATCACACCGGAAAGGAAGATGCCAGCGGTGATCACAAGTTCATCAACGAGAGGTTATTAGAAGTTGCGATACCCGAACCGATGGACGGGAAGACAGTCACATTGGAGGACTGCCTGGAATCCTACTTCAACAATAAGATTGAAGTAAAAAGACATCTAGAGCGACGAAACACGACAAGGTCGGTAGATTCAATGTCAAAAGGCTTCACGGCACACATTGAAGCTATCGAAGTCGGCTCTACTGGGTCCTCACCAGTCCGGGGATCTTCTCCCCGGCTGGAAGATGTGACTCCCTTAACGTCAGTGACGGAGTCAATAGATGAGTCCGCCACAACTTCGTCTACTTTGGATCGACGGGATAGCATCGTACAGGAGCGTTTCGTTCCTGATTCAAGCGAAGAAGGAAAAAGCGACGAGGGAAAGAGTGATAGTGGCAGTGGTTACAATCATACCCGGAAAGGTTCTTACAGAAAAGAGGTCATGATGCCAGCCTGGCAGTTTTTTAGCTTGATACGTTCGTCTCTGCTGAGCTCTTATGCTTTGGGGCATGTGCTGACTCGTTTGCAGCGTGGTACACGGATAATACACCGAAGACCGACGCTCAGGTAGCGGAACATATCTCTGTGAAAAGACCTATTCTCGGAATGTGCTTGAAACGTTACTCAATGCTTCCTAATGGGAGAGCAGTTAGACGCAGCACATTCGTTGATATACCAACTGAGATTGGCTTACCCCATTTCATTCAAGATGACAATATGGATGACGATGCTCCCATATATGGTAATTTTAAGCTGGCTTTACAGTCTCTAGTCTGTCATCGTGGGAACTCCGTCGACTCGGGCCATTATATAGCAATCGTCAGAGGGACCAGTGCAGGGGCTGCCCCGGCCGTTTCCAATGGTAATGGTACTGAGCAGACAGTTTCGGATGATTCACGATATTGGATGCGCTTTGATGACTTGGCCGCGGAGCGGGTGACTCTAGTCGATATCGAACAGGCCTTGAAAAACGAGTCGCCGTATCTGCTGTTCTACCAGATCCTCCCTATTGACGAAGATGCCGCGAAGGCCAATCTACAACACAAGGCTTCTTCCGAGTCTTCAGACGATACCTTGGAATCTGATGCCGCTGGTATCGCTCGAAGACTGAACGGCTTATCTATGGGGTCCTCCAATGCCGAGGAGTGCACGGCTGGACGGCCCAGTTTTGAGATCACCGCCCCGATAGTCACGGAGACTGAAGTGGTTGACCAAATCGGAGCGCCGCAGGGCTCCATATTCTCCAACACCGACCCTTCAACCCAATCTGGGGGTCTCCACGTACACACCGCCTCTTCTACATCACCAAAAATTGCCCCGAAGGACAAAGATGAAGATGGAACGAGTTCGAATCCCTTCTCATTCTCCAGACGCGGTTCTCGGGTGAAAAGTAACCCTGGCAGCCGTGCCGGCAGCCAAAACAGCGAGAACCGAATCAGTGCGACTTTCTCACGGTTCACCGGACGACTAAGCCGGGACAAGCTCAACAGTGATGACCAGTCTACAGAAGGCGATGGTGACGACTACGCGGTAGAAAATGAGCTGGTTGGTTCGAACGGCGAGAATTCCGCCATTTCTAGCAATGAAAGCAAAGAAAAAGATAAAGATAAGGATAAGAACGCCCGGGGGCGGAACAAGGATCGTGATAGATGGAGAGGAAAGGCCAAGGATAAAACAAAAGAGAAGACGGGAAGACGGATAGAGAGGGAATGTGTTATTATGTGATGACGAGGGTAATCAGTGCCCCTGTCCCATTCGTATGACTGTACTTGCGGCATTGGAGGTCGGATTGATATGATACCCATGAATAACGCCAAGAAATATGAACAGTTTCGGGTTATTGGCGTTCCTTTATACACAGCATAGAGTATTGACATAGATAGAAGAGCATGTCACTAATATAAGCATACATCAGCACCGCGGTCAATTAGGATGTACTGTGTAGTATACAATTCGTCCAAGGGATATCGTTACGGAAGCTATCTTTCCTCCTGACTTTCTTGCCACTGCATCATTACCCATTATTCATCAGCAAACACAGTTCCGCAAAGAAATTAGAACATGACCCTCGGTCCATTCAGCTCGTCATCCAATTTCCTGCGCAACTGGTAATCCCGCTTTTTAGCCTAGTAACTATTATCGGCATATTTCAACATGTTAAGCCCGTCTATGATGGCTTGTTTCTCCTTCTGCCGCGCTTGCTTTATCTCTGAACTCTCCATATCACACGTCCACCAGCCTGAGACGAGCTGAATTGAATCCGAATTAGGTTGGTCAACAGGGCCAGCGGAAACTCTTTTGCCACCAGGCCCATATTCATAGTCACGCGCTCGATCCATAGGATATCCATTGGATGTAGCCTGTATACCTACCATACCGGCAACCATCTTGGTCTCATGCACACCGCCGTTATCGTTGACTGTCACGGGAACTGAGGTAAGTACGCTTCGGATATCGTTCATCTCCACGCGGTGAGACAGAACCTTTTCAAGCCCAAATTTCTCAGGTCCTTCAGAGACATCGATACTTTCACGATACAGGAGTCATTCATTTCGCCCCGGAAGCAGAAAGTAGCGATCAGTCCGTGGAGATAGTGGGGACCGCTCCCGCTAGCCTCACGGGCACATTGCGCCAGAAGTCGACAGCATTAGGGTCATTTGGGCGATCGAAGGTGGCTACGAAGCGTTCTAATACCGGGCGGAGAAGACGAGCAAAAGTTGTGGGGCCCCTTTCCTAGTGTAGGGATATTGTCGAGTTTTATCACCAATTGCTCCCAATCCTCGCGGTTTCTGAGTAATGTCACCGATGAAATCCCGTAGCAGAGTGACATTCTGTACGAGAAGTACTTCTGCAAGGAGCCCATCATGAGGGTTGCTGCGACGACTTTATCCGAGTCCGCGGTGGTACTAAACGAAGGCATGATCCACGTCCGGAGCTGAGGATTGACGACATTCTGCTCAACCATGTCAGTCATGCGAACTGCCAATTCACCCAATTCCACAATATTGATGCTCCCGTCCTCTACCTTCTGCCCTTCATGTGCGAAAAAAGGAATCGCAGTTCCTCAGCACGCGCGTTGATGAAGGACGACAATTGTGACAAATTCGAGAACCAGACATCTTCTGGACGCAGCGTGATATGTTGATGGAAGCTATATGCATGGAAAACAGCTCGAACAAAACCGTGATTAGAAGGGCTGATGTGATTTTTTTGCAGCACCTGTGCTCCGTCGATGTTCTTTTGGACATGCCCGCTCGGTAAGCTCATTAGCAATGGTGGCTTTGGAAACCGTTCATCTTCAATTGGTGTGGTTCGCCGTGGTCAGCATAACTGGCATTCTGATGGTGAGATGGGCAAGGAGGTAATTTGAGAGATGAGGATAGTAAGGAGAGGTTTGGGAAATGGTTGGGGAGAATTGGGGAATGGTTGAACAGGAGGAAGGAAAGAAAAAAAAAGACTTCATATATACATAGAATAGGATTTATGACCCAGGAGCCTTGTACAGACGTATCATAGATAGTTAACTAATAATGTAGCCCTAAATAATATTCGTCGCCTAAGGTGTCAATTTATATGCCTCACCGACAAGGCATAGCTGTTCTCCGCCTCACTTGCTCTCGATCTCCGACAGCGCTCTACTTGTACGGCCCCTCAATCCGTGCTGGCCACCCTCCCTGTTCCCTTCTAGACATGATATTCACATAACCCCTTGAAATATTGGCGCATCATGGCGCTGGACGCACCCAGCGGGTATGTTGCTCCCAGCAACCTCGCTGAAACCACCGATTCGCTCCCCATGTTCGATGTCCAACATGTGCAGCTCCAGTTCTCAATTGCTGCCGACTTTGTCGCCGCGCAGGTTGCCAATAATGTGTTGATTCTGGCTTTATCCACGGGCAGGATTCTCCGGATTGATCTGGATACGCCAGAGGATATTGATGGTGGGTTGGAATCTGGCTGTCAAGCTACTGCTCCGTTTACTGATAATGGGTTTTGATAGATATCGATCTTCCTAAGAAGTCTTCGGAAATAGGAATTATTCGTCGCATGTTCCTTGACCCGTCTGCGTCGCATTTGATCGTTACCACGACCCTGGGCGAGAACTACTATCTTCATACGCAATCGAGACAACCCAAGCCACTCACACGGTTAAAAGGCGTTTCGATCGAGAGTATTGCTTGGAATCCTTCAATACCAACCGCGTCGACAAGGGAAATACTGTTAGGCACTACTGATGGAAATGTCTACGAGGTCTACATCGAGCCGTCAACCGAGTTCTACCGCCGCGAAGAGAAATACGTCACCCCCGTTTACAAAGTACCCGAGGCGCCAGCAGTAACAGGGGTATGGGCAGATAATGTACCGTCGAAGCCTGAGCAGAAACGAGTTCTGGTCGCAACACATGGCAAACTGATGTACTTCTTGGGTCGTGCGGAGCGACAAGGAAGAGAAGGTGGGGGCTCGATATATGCAGACTTCTTCCAGCGGGAAGCACCAGTTGTTCATGAGACACAGAAGCCGTCGAGCTCTGTACCATCTGTTCTGGCTGTTTCGCCTGGTGGATCTGATGGTCACCATGCAGACGGCCCTTCTGATACGGAATTTGCCTGGCTTAGCTCGCAGGGTGTGTATCATGGCCAGCTTCCGTATGCACAGGAGAAAACACACCAGCCATTTGAAGAGTCGCGGATGCTCCCGCGAACCAAATTTCCAGCTTCTGAGTCTGCTCGAGGTGGCAGAAAATTGATCCAAGATCCTATTACTGCAATGACGTTGACGCAATGGCACATCTTGACCCTCGTAGAAGGAAAGATCGTCGCTGTCAACCGGATGAATGAAGAGATTGTCTATGAACAATCAGTACTGGAACCAGGGCAGAGAGCCCTGGGGTTGTTGACGGACTCGATGCAGAACACATTCTGGCTGTTCACTGGCCAGGATATTTACGAGATTGCTGTAGACGACGAGGATAGAGATGTTTGGAAGGTCTTCCTACAGAGACAGATGTTTGATGAAGCACTCAAATATGCCCGTGGAAGCGCCCAGAAGGATGCTGTCGCAACGGCATCCGGTGACTATCTGGCCAGCAAAGGCCGTTACTCGGAAGCAGCCAAAGTATGGGGCAAGAGTAGCAAGGGGTTTGAAGAGGTGTGCCTGACGCTGATCAACCGTGGAGAGCATGATGCACTGCGAAAATATCTGCTTTCTCAATTGTCGATATACAAGCGATCGTCGTCGATGCAGAGGATCATGGCCACAAGCTGGCTGGTAGAGGTGTTTATGTCCAAGTTGAATTCTTTGGATGATAATGTCGCCACCAGAGCCGAGCTGGCCGAGGGCGCCAGCGCAGAAGAAGTTCATGAACAATTGAACAGTGTGCGAACCGAGTTCCAGGATTTCGTGAACAAGTACAAAACGGATATGGACCAGAAGACGGTATACGACATCATTAGCAGCCACGGCCGAGAAGAAGAACTGCTCTTCTTTGCAGCAGCGGTTAATGACCACAACTACGTCCTTTCGTATTGGATCCAACGGGAGAAATGGACCGATGCGCTTAAAGTGCTGCAAAAGCAGAGTGATCCCGATGTGTTCTACAAGTACAGCAGTGTTCTCATGACGCATACGGCGACGGGGCTGGTGGATATCCTGATGCGACAGACAAATCTGGACCCAGAGAAGCTGATACCAGCATTGCTAAACTACAACAAAACCGTCAGTGCGCCACTTAGCCAAAACCAAGCAGTCCGGTACCTCAACTTCATCATCGTCAACCACCCCAAGCCCTCAGCAGCGGTGCACAACACCTTGATTTCCATCCACGCATCAAGTACCTCATCCTCAGAGGCCGGCCTCCTCACATACCTCCAATCCCAACCCTCAACACCACCCCCCTACGACGCAGACTTCGCCCTACGTCTCTGCATCCAAAACCAGCGCGTCCAATCATGCATCCACATTTACAGTACAATGAGCCAATACCTGCAGGCCGTCGAACTCGCCCTAAAACACAACGACATCGACCTCGCCGCCATCGTCGCCGACAGACCTGAGGGCAACAACAAGCTCCGCAAACGTCTGTGGCTGCTCGTCGCAGAGAAGAAAATCCGGCAACCGGGAACTAGCATCAAAGACGCGATCGAATTCCTGCGTCGCTGCGAACTCCTCCGCATCGAAGACCTCATCCCCTTCTTCCCCGACTTCGTAGTCATTGACGACTTCAAAGATGAAATATGCACCGCACTGGAAGACTACTCCCGTCACATCGACGCTCTCCGCCAGGAAATGGACAACTCTGCGCATACAGCGCGACAAATCCGCTCCGAAATCGCCGCCCTAGACACCCGCTACGCGATAGTCGAGCCTGGTGAAAAATGCTGGATCTGCTCGTTACCCGTTCTTAGTCGGCAGTTCTTCGTGTTCCCGTGTCAGCATGCGTTCCATAGTGACTGTCTTGGTAAAGAGGTTCTAGAGGGGGCGGGCGGGAAGAAGAAGTATATTCGCGATTTACAAGCGCAGTTGGGGAATGTTTCTGGGACGAAGAGAGAGGATATTGTTAGGGAGTTGGATGGGATTGTTGCGGAGGCTTGGTAGGTTCCTTCCTTTTCTTACGGTTGAGAACGAGACTAACCGTTATAATACAGTATCCTATGTGGCGATCATGCTATTAAGCTGATAGATAAACCGTTTATTGTTGAGTCAGAGGCGGATGACTGGGCTCTGTAATCATTTGATATGGTATGAGCTTGGTATGAAATGATGTGATGCGATGCTATAGTTCTTGTTGCTTGCAGTTATTACATGATTATTGACATTATTGATACCATCTGAATATGACCATCATGTTATCATTACACATCCCATATACATCTACTTTTATCATGATTAGTCCAGACTACAAAAGTCTCAACAACTCCAAATCCTGCGCAACAGCAGGACTAAACGGCGCGCAGTCCTCGAGGAACCGCCACATCTCACTATTCCATCGTTCCCAGCCGTCAGGTAATGTAGCCCGTATTTTGGGTGATGAGGAATGCGAGATGCAATAGAATAGTAGGATTTGCCCAAAGAATCTTTACCATCGTTAGCTTTCTAACCTCAATAATAAAAAAAAAATAAGTGAAAGAGGACGTACTGCGAGCAGAACGCAAACTTAATCGGAATACAACTCTTCATCTCCCTGAAAATCCCGCCCATGACAGGCCAATCCATCGCATACTGCAGCCCCGCGCGCACCTGCTCGAGGTCATGCTCTGTCAAAGACGTAGGGATACGGAGGGCTTTGTAGAGGTATGGTCTGCCGATGTGGAATTTGGCGATTTTGTAGCGCCCGCGGAGCATGGCGTCTGTTACGGCTATTGCGGGGGAGGGCGGTGGGTTTGTGTGGGTATCTAGTGATGTTGATGTAGATGTTGCTGGTTGTGCTGGAGATGTTGGGGCTGGGCTTGGAGTGGAGAGAGCTTCATTAGAGAACTTTAGAGCTGGAGGTAGGTTGATGCGCCATTGTTCGAGTTGGTGGAGGAGTTCTGCATTGACGGCGGGGAGGGGAAAGGTTCCCGAGTCGGCTAGGGTTGGTTAGATCTACATGATATGATGTTTTCTTTTTGGGATGGTAAAGAGGGGCATACAGTAAAAGTATAATGAATGCCGGATGCGGGTCAGGATAATGCGATGCGCAACCTGGGCGAGGAAATGGTACTGAAAGAACGCATCGTCAATCTCCCCCGCCGAGCTATACAAACTCGCCGATACAAACCCCGCCGTTTCGAACGGGATGAATTTCGGGATTGGCACGAACTCTTCGAGTCGTGCAAGACCGCTTGGAGGGAGGTGTAGCTCTTGGACGAGGATGGTCTCGTTCATGAGACAGTTCCAGTAAACGCGGGATTTCATGTCGCCTTCCCATTCGTCGAAGTTGACGTCGTGGCTGAAGGCTATTAGTTATGACTTTATGCATTGGGTCAGACGATCGCTTACTTGGTGAGCATAGAGAGACAGCACGTCGCAGCACGATGTATCATAGCCCATGCATCCATTGGACGAAGGATTTGGCTGTAGTACACTCTGCTGGGGTCAGCACGTGTCCTTGTAAGGTTTTGTAAAAATATTGATAGGTAACGTACGAAGATAACAGGTAAAATTGACAACTCTGGATATCGTTGTCACACATCAAAAAGCCAACCCGTCGACGTGCTTCGTTAAAGAACCGTAGGCCAGGTGGCTCTTCATCAATTACGTCCATCCAACCTGGGGGTTCGAATCCACTACTTCGTGTACCTGGCAAGGGATAGTTTCCTTCCTGATGGGTCTGAACGGCCAGACACCCCAGGGCCAGAACATTGAGAAGCAGACAGCTCTCCATGGTGTATCCAAAGCTGCTTTCGATGGCTGCACCAACGGTAAACGCAACGAAGAAATTCCTGTCCATGATTGGGGTAAACGGGTTAAACGTGGCGAAGAATGCATCTGCAAGACCTTTGACCATTGCCAACGGAAGAGTTTCCAACCAGCTATCGGCAGCCTGCGGAGGAAATGGACAAATGTACATGGGTAATGACGGTCGTTTCATTTCCAGATCAATCACGTAATTCTTCCCCAAATGTTCATGAGCCTTGAGGAGCTCTTCGGGCAAGATCTCTCGAGTCCCGGGCCAGAGAATCACACCATGTTGACTGAAGGAGATAGACACATGCCCATTCGAGTCTTTTGTCGGTTGCTCGTCGAACTCAAAGTCATCCGGTGGACCCATATTCGGCGTGAGACCCTGACTGAAGGGCTGCTTATTGCCGTTGCTACTGCTACTGTTGCTGCGTCCATGGGTTCCTGGAAGGTTGGCCTCCCTAGTACCCTGGAGAGCCTGGACCTGATCACGAAGCACCGGCTGCAAGTCATTACAAACGGTTGACGGGAGATGCTCGATCTTAGTCTCGAGCCGATGCAGAGTGCTCATGATCAAGCTGAGGGACTGATCCCGTCTGGACGGGTTAGCAAATCCTCAATGAATTAGTGACAAAAGACATACTTGGAAGACTTGCGCTCATTGTAGACGCAATCCAAGCCCAGAGACTTGCATAGTCCGCATTTTGGACGGGATTCGTCGCATCTTGTTTTTTTGAGGCGACAATTCTCGCATGCCTGATTTGTTAGCACCGAGCATAGTGATGTGATGGGAGACTTACTACGGAAGCGATAAAGTTTCTAGGCCTCTTGGACGGCCCTGGTGAGTGGTCCTCCTGGGGCGAGAGAAGATCGTGGATGGGCAGCGGCAAGCCATTGTGGTGCTGATAAGCGTTATCGGCGTGCTGCGCTGGATGCGAGCTCTCCTCGTAGGGACGCTTGCTCATTGTGCATGGTTGCTTTTAGGATGGTGAGTTATGAATGGACTATTGCTTGATCATTGCGACTAGTGTAGTATGGATTTGGTGATTGAGAAGTTGAGGCCGATAAAAGGTATTCCGCCATGACTCAGCGGGCGGCCAATCAGAGGCGGCCATAGTCTTTATGAGACTATATACAGACTATGTTTGGATTGGAGTTATAGAGTGGTATATAATTGCATTTAGACTGATCGAACTGAGATGATTTAATGGGTAAAGACAAGTCTATGGGCTGTGATGTGTAGTGGTTGCTGCTAGTGTCAACTCCATAGGAGATGGAACGGAGTAAACAGAACCGTGAAATGGGATCATGCAGGATCAATAGTCCAGTCTGCACTTGAAGAATATCAATCCTGTTCGAATCTTCTGTAAGTATTGCATCTGAATGCAGAAGCAGTGTACCGAGGACCCCGTATCTTATGTTGATATCCGAGATTGACATGCTGGATGCCGGTGGATGTCAGCCGCCATTGTCAGCTGCACTTGACCAGTGAATAGCCATTGTATGTTGTGTTGTAGTACAAAGACAGATATTGAAGTGCGATATCTAGTAAATAAAAGAAAATATCTCTGACCCTGACTGAAATAGAATACAGATAAATAGAGTGGGTCACGATAGACGCCATCGATACATTAACATGCCTGGTAGAAGATTGACAAGACAAGAATGGCAAATGAGCAGGTGTCAGATGCTGATTCTTTTCATCAGATAAACAACTGCATTCGACAGCGAAACGCCGTATCCGGGGTATTGGCATGTTGAATATCCGGATCGTCATAGGGAATGATAAAATGGCCGGGATTGCGTGTTATCCTGAAACGCACGTATCCAGTTGACATCTTGGAGTCTCATTCGTCCTTGATCCGTGTACCCTATTGCAGTACTCCATGGAACCGCTGGATATGGAGATTGGCATCACCTCAGCGTCTCGCCGGCGAAGTCTGGACTCGAAGGATAGTACGGAGATCATACAGGGGTTGAATTCGTTAATAACCGAGCGACTGGGGTTATTCTTCATCACCCCTGTACCTGTAAGAGTATGTATGTACTTCTTTGACGGCCTGTGTTTGGCTGTCAAACTCCATGAGGTCAGAAGGAATGCGGCATGACAGCCAGAATGATGTTGCTGTGCATTGATTATCAGTGTACAGAGTGCTCCGAGTATCGCTACATACTGCTATCCGAGCACTGCACTGTACTGTGCACCAGGAGTCCTACCAACCACCATTGCAGATGCATGTATGTACTCTGTATGCAGTATCAATGCGGAGAAGTTTGCTGCGCGATTTTCATCTTCGGTCTCGTCAGTTGTGCCTCAGAGCAATAATAATGTGTTGTCAATCATTAAATCAGTACAGCGTAGTATATGCAATATGGCCTCAGAAGAACGTCTCCTGACAACACAGTGACTGAACCCGGGGAACGGAGAGTTTCGTATCCGGATTGGGAATGGTGAATGTTAGATAACTAGAAATTGCGACGAAGATCGTGCGGGGTGATAACTGTATGTACAGTTTTTCGGTAGTATGATAGGGAGCAGGGAATGATCCGAGAGTGTGTTGTCTGATGCACTGTTCACCGCTTTAGTGTTAATAGACTTTTGTACAGTGTATCTCTACAGTGTATATAGAGAACACTCTATACAGCACCTTCCATGATGCGCTCCAATGCACTCCGACTGATAGGGAATCTCCACCGCTGCTGGCGTCATGCAGCCCGAGAATAGTGTGCCTGTTGTGATCAATATGATTGGTCAGCAGCCCTCCGCCACCTGAATGGCGAGGCGATCAATTTGGAGAAGTATCGGTACCTGTCCTCGATGCAGCTTCAATGCAGATAGATAGTGAGCAGTGTATTCTGGATGTACGGAGTACTACTACTACGGTACTTACTACTACTTGGACTCAATGACACAGTACCCGTCAATACCACCAAAAATACCATAAAATACCAAAAGAAACACGTAAGACTTAATGTCTATCTGGCACCTTCTAACACATCCTATTCTGGAAACCTCGTGGCGTGCTCTGAACCGTGTGACTCTTCATTGACAAGTGTTAAGAGTCAATCAATCAATAATTCAGGGGTGTGGATCTCTCCGGAAACAGCTAGACCGTATGTATGTATGTATGTACTGTATGTATCGTCACCGTTATCATTCCTCTGATATCATTGGCTAACCGCCCTCCCTCGGGCCCATTCCATCCCGGCTATACTTGTTCTGGACTAGTCTAGGCGTTCTTGATTCTCGCTGGTTCGCCCAACGCCCGCCGTCTTCCCCCGGTTTCCTTGAGCCTGGTGGTCCCCATAACAGTACAGTACTATCTTTACATACACGCGGCCCTGTTACTGCTCTATTTATTTCTCCTCAATACCATACATTTACAATACCATCAAGCATATCATCATATCATTGCGCTATCTGCCTTGTCTTGCCTGACTGACTGACTACTGACTCCTGTCGATTCCCATCTCTTCTTTCCCATCTCTTTCTCCCTCTGTCTCTCTTCTTCACATTCCTCAGTTTTCTTTCGGTCTCATCTCTTTATATCTTTCCCTTCTCTTTCTTCTTATCTCCTTTCTCTTTCCTCTTTATTCCTATTCTTCCCATTGCTCCTTCCGCTCGCCTCCCTGTTCCGCCTCGGTTGCAATCGCCTCCCTCTTACTTCCTCTCCTCACTTCGCGCATCCTCTCCCTCCCTCCCTCTCTCCCACCAACGCTTCGATTTCCTATAATTCGCCAGAGTTAGTGTGTTATTCAGTGACAGAACTTGATTTCCTGCATCTGTTCATAAACAACGACAACCGTGCACGCTTTCGCTCTTCGGCTCTCCGTTCTCCGCCTCTCCCGAGTCCTGGCATTCCGACTACCCTCGTGACTCATTCTCGTCGAACAACTGTCCTTATCTTCCAATACTTACTCATAAGGCTGCAATTGTTCAATTAATCGAGTGTTTCGATTTGGTTCTGGGATTTCCAACCCGGTCATACGTCGTTATCAGGTGCCCGTTCTGGTCCGGACTTCAACTTTGACAACCCCGGGTGTCTACTCTCTGTACACGCTCCGGTCTTGTCTGGTGTCCACGTACCTGTATATACCCTGCTGCATTCTTCCGTTCGACAGCCGTTCGCACTCTTGTCGTTCAATCCGCAGATCTCTATGACCTTATAGTCCTCGGCTACAGTCCCTCTTCCATCTCGGTCCCTCGACTCTTTGAGTCATCGACGACTCTTCGGTCCTTCGGCCAGGTGTTACGAAGGTCTTCTTCTCTTCTACTTTTGCCTTTTTCTGTATATTCCGCATTAAAGTTACGACATCACGCAGCGTTTTCTCATCTCGACTTCTTTTTATCTTCTCTACTTTCAACTTGTGCATCTTCGCTTCTCAACAACTCCATTCAGACATCGAGCCAATCCTTTCGTTGATATTTCTTTGATCGTTTCAATCTCTTTGGCCGTTTCGCCAATCCAATTCTCCAAAAAAAAAAAAAAAAAAGAAACCAGCGATCATACATGAACTTATAACCGTCACTACAGCCTCTCTTTTACTCTTTCTACTTGCATCCTTTACCCATCCGGGTATCGTCGAATCTCAGTTTCCAGACACCCTCGTCCGTTTCTTTTGTCTCACTTTCTGATATTTATATGAACCACTGATTCAACGGTCCGGAGTTCGTTGTTATCCAATTGATATCATTATTTTTCTCTCCTCTTGGTTTTCTCGGTGTTCATCAAGGTCTTTGGGAAATAGCAGACCTGACTCTTCTCTTCTAATCATATCATCAGCCTGGTTGCTTGTTTTGACTACTTTGAATTTGTCATTTATTTTCTCTTCTTCGGCCCTTTTTCACTTTAGCGTTTCCAAATTCCTTTGCTTTTTCATTTTACATCAGGGCCTGCAGCATCTCAACAAACCCGCCCTCTACATACGCATCTCTTCTCCCTATTTTACCGGACAGACTCGTCACATTCCTCTTCGGGTACATTTTTGAGTGATCATCATCATCGACCATGGCATCCATGAAGAACAACTTTGTCGCCGGGCAGATCTTGGATGGTCGCTTCCGGACCGTGGCGCCATTGAACCATGGCTCCTTTGGCATGGTATTCGTTGCAAATGACAACCAAACTGGTCAGGAAGTTGCCATCAAGTGCATTGCCAAGGCGTCCTCCACGGATACTATGGGCCCCTTGTCTGTTGATGGTCGTTTCGAAGAGCTGGAGTGCCATCGCCGCCTCCCACATCATCCCAACCTGGTTAACCTCATTCACTCCTTCGAGACCGACTCACATGTTTACTTGGTCTTGGAATATTGCGCCAACGGTGATCTGTACGAGGCTATCCGGCTCAACCGGGGTCCCTTGGAGACCGAGCATGTGCGTGACTTCATGCTACAATTGGTCAGTGCCATCGAGTTCTTCCATGCCAACGGCATGTACCATCGCGATATCAAGCCAGAGAACATTTTCTTGACGCAGGACGGTTCAATGAAACTTGGTGATCTGGGCTTGGCTACTCGCAACTCCTGGTGCCATGAGGCGTGCGTGGGAAGTGACCGTTACATGGCCCCCGAACAGTACGACCCGGGTACCACTGGGTACTCTCCCGCTCAAGCCGATCTTTGGGCAGTGGGCATTTGCTTGCTCAATGTTCTGTTTGCACGCAACCCCTTCGCCATACCCGCTGAACCCGATGTCTTGTTTGCCGACTACGTTCGGGACAGGCAGTCGCTTTTCGACATCTTCCCCAACATGTCTCAAGACACCTTTGAGATCCTGAGACATGCCTTGGCACTTGACCCTGAAAAGCGTTCGCTGTCTGCCATCCGTGAAAGCATCTTGCGCTCCCTCTCTTTCAGCACAGACGATGAGCCCCTTGACGAATTCTGCACCGACGACCGCGAGGTGGTGCCCGCCAGTGCCAACCGTGAACCGCTCCGCACACCTTCCATTCAGAGCCCGCACGTCAACCAGGGGGATTCATTCCCTTGGGCCAAGGCGTTGCACGCGAACCCCCTTCAACCCGTCAGGCAGCTGTCTGCCATTCCCGACAACGACAGCTATTCCGAAGATCTCTTCCCTGCTTCCGAGACGGCTGGCACCTCTTGGTATTCGCTTCACCAGGGAACTCCTTCAATGGAGTCCGTTTTGGATTCCACCTTGGGAGAATCGTACAAGTCGACAACTCTTCACAAACCGACCAATACTCGACAATACCCACCACCTTCCGACCCAGTCCCGATCACTGGTTCATTGCCCAGTCATGCAAACAAGCGACTTCCAACGCTCTCCATGGTGTTCGGGCGCAACAAGAACGACCAAATCTCAAAGAGCTGGTGTGATTTGTGGGATGAGGAAGAAGAGGAGGAATCGGAGAACGAGGATTGGATGGTTTTCCAGCAACAACCGGAGCACAAATCACGAAGCTGGAGCCATGAGAGCCGTGATGTGGACAGTGGTGTGGACATCCAAACCGATTTGCAAGAATCTGCTTCCTCGATGACTCTTCATCCTTTCCAAGACGACAACAAGGGCGCCGCTGCAGACTTGGGAGTCTCCAAGTCTGGTGTGGTGACCGTAGAGCCGGTCGACATCCACCGCGAGCCTACCCCTTTGAAGGAGACCACGGCGTCTCCCCCCAAGAAGTCACTTCTTGACAAATGGGCAGCGCTAGGCGACAAACGTCGGGACGCCAAGGCTCAGGAGGAATCGTTCAGCCAGAAGAGATCAACTAATAACTGCACCAGTTGGAGAAGAGATTGGGGTCTTGGCTCCTCCGGGTTTGACTACAAAGCGTGGGCGCGGAAAGCAACCCCCACCTTCCACGAACGCCGCCGTCCATTCTTACAAAAGGACTGGCGTCGTGACGCTGCGGACGCCTCCAAGCTGCGACCGCCCAGCGGATACGACGGCAGTGTCGATGAAGATCTCGACCTAGTTGGTGGCTGGCATGAGCTCCACCTATAACCATCTCCCCTCCTACCTCTCTTGATCGCTGTCCACCACGTGTTTCAAGCCAACCCTATAATGTTGTTCCATTCCGATCGGTTCTTTCCCGGAGCGAAACATAAATGGAAGAAGATATGCCAATTTCTTAAAAAAGATTTTTTTTTTTTTTTTTTTTGAAGAGGGAAAAAGCAAGTTCATTTTATATACGGTTGTTTTTCTTTTCCGGGTTGGGTGCAACGGTCCCAACTTTGGATGTTATCTATCGATCGACTCATTGATTGTCTCTGCGCGACGCTCCTGATATTCTATTTTAATATCCCCACTTTTATCGTTTTGTACGATTATCGTCGAGCAAGCAGGAAGCGTCGAGAATAGTCCAATGGCCAGATCTTTAAACTTTGGGAGGAAACGTTTTGTTTTGGGCAACATGAATAGGTGTTTACTGGGTACTAGTGACTGGGCATCGGTGAGAGGAGCATTAGTATAGAGCAGAAATATCTACAATCGTTCAATTCTGCCAGGAGGAATTTGGAATCTGTACTGTAGTTAGCAAGGACGCCCACCTGCAGTTGGTGCGACGCAAACAATAATCAGAAACTAGGTTAAGAACCATTTATTGTGCTTGTGTACTCCGTAGAGGTCATCTTGCTAATGCTTTTTGTCTGTAGATAAATACTGCCACAACATCTAGGCGGTCTGCAGGCGGTCACGACACGGCGTGTTCAGACCGTTTCATTTGAGAATGCAGTCTTGTCATTTTCTTTTCTCTTCGCAGGGTCTTGTCTCTTTGTCTTGGTTGAATGCAGTTGACTATTATAATTTTTCTATTTTTGTGTTCCAGGCCCCGCATTGCCATTGTTCCTCTATCATTATCCCTGAGACCCTTATCACGAGAGACCTGCGGCCGCAAGGCGGCGTATATGCAGGCCTAGCGCCCTCCTGAACTTGTATTACGCTGCATCTCCTCATTGTTCTAATTTACCGGAAATGTATATCATCTGAGCCAATCAGCGAAAGAAAAAAAAGATGCCTTATGTTTTCCCAACGCCTATCCTTTCTAGATAACGCATCGATCGCTTATCTATAACGTGCGAAACCGAGACGAGAACGAGACGAGATACGAATCCCCCCACGAACATACCAGAAAGTTTGATAAGGAGATAGGTAGAGGGGGATCTGCGGACATTGGAAGGAAGGATGTTGGCGCCGGGGTGGATACATTGGACAATATGTGCTCTGTCGATTGGTGTCAGGAACGTCGTTGGCAATGAGGAATCGTCACAACCAATATGTCCGGTGCGAGCTATGCCGGGTGTGCAGATGGCGACTATTCAGTGGCCGATGTGTGTGGAGGATCCATGGACGGAACGAGAAGAGGCGGTAACGTCGACGACGACAACTGTTGCGGCTATAGCAACAGACTTACCTAGTGCTGGAAGTGTGGATGGACAAGCCGGCCATGAAGACCTTGATACCGAATCGCCCCTCGATAATGCGAATTTCCTATCGTTCGAGGACTGGAAGAAGCAGAACTTGGCCAAGGTTGGGCAGTCGGTTGAGAATGTAGGAGGGAGTCGACGATCTGGCGCAGCAGGTAAAGAGCTCCGTGGGAGGCCAACGGGGATTAACAATGCGCTAGATTCGCTTGGCGAGGACACTGAGCTTGAATTGGATTTTGGAGGCTTTGGTACGACGCAGGAGGCTACTGCGGCGACTGCGAAACCCACATCTTGGGACACGACTGTGCGGCCTGGATCGGGCTTGGACAGTGTTAGAGAGAGAGAGAGACATATTGAGGAAGAAAATGCTTTAGCACACAGCGTCCCACGAACGGGTATGTCGCGACGGAAAGACGCCGGTACAACCTGCAAAGAGCGGTTTAATTATGCCTCGTTTGACTGTGCGGCGACGGTACTCAAGACCAATCGAGAAGGTATGGGGTCGTCGTCGGTTCTGATCGAGAATAAAGACAGCTATATGCTGAACGAGTGCCGGGCTGAGAACAAATTTCTCATCCTCGAGCTGTGCGATGATATTCTGGTCGACACGGTCGTTCTCGCCAACTACGAATTCTTCAGTTCTATCTTCCACACCTTCCGGGTTAGCGTGTCAGATAGGTACCCCGCGAAACTTGACCAATGGAAGGAGTTGGGGGTATACGAGGCACGAAATACACGAGAGGTGCAAGCATTCGCCGTGGAGAATCCGCTGATCTGGGCACGGTATCTGAAGATCGAATTCTTGACCCATTATGGCCATGAGTTCTACTGTCCTCTCAGTCTTATTCGTGTACATGGGACCACCATGTTGGAAGAGTACAAGCATGATGGTGATGTTGGACGAGTGGAAGATGAAATGGACGAGGCTTTGGAGGCCCCTGCTATGGTTGATGGATACATAAACCATGCACACGATTTCCCGGCCGCCACGACTGAGTTGGATAGTACCGCATCAGCGGAGGTGTGGTTCAACCGGGGAAAGGAAATCCAGATGCTTTTACTAAAAGGTCCATTTGGAATGACTGATACTTGTGGTGTCCATGCGACCTCCGCCGAAGCGGCTGGATTTGAGGAATTGACCCAGACGGTTGATTCTACGGTGCCGGGTATTAACGATGCTACATCTGCCTCCAGTGCTGAAGATACGGATACTACCCCCGGAATTGATGCAGCACTAAAGGAGGCCACGGTGGATGTACAGAGAGCATCTGGATCAGTGGATAGCACATCGACGACATCTATAGTGGTTTCTGAGACAGCCCAGCAAAATGCGACAGAGACCGATTCTCAGAAAGAAGATACCGGCAGTCCATCGCCGGAAGTGATCCGGTCGACGACCACGACGGCATCAACTACACAGCCACCGTCTCCCAATCCGACGACGCAAGAATCGTTCTTCAAATCGGTCAACAAGCGGCTCCAAATGCTGGAGTCGAACTCGACCCTGTCGCTTCTGTATATCGAAGAGCAATCGCGGATTCTGCGTGATGCTTTCAATAAAGTCGAGAAACGGCAACTCGCCAAGACGTCTACTTTCCTTGAGAATTTAAATCAGACTGTCCTGGACGAACTGAAGCAGTTCCGGGAACAGTACGACCAAGTATGGAGGACGGTGTTGTTGGAATTTGAACATCAACGCATCCACCACCATCAGGAACTGTACGCGATGAGCGGCCAGTTGGGTGTTCTGGCGGACGAGCTTGTTTTTCAGAAGCGGGTTGCCGTGGTCCAGAGCATCATGGTCCTGGTCTGCTTTGGTCTTATCCTCTTCTCGCCCCGTGGTGTCGTGGGAAGCTACATCGACTTCCCTAGTGTACAGAACATGGTTTCGCGGTCGTATAGCATGCGATCATCATCCCCTACTTTTGAGTCCCCGTCAATGAGTCCAAGCTCGACGCGACCAGCCTCATATCGACATAACCATAGCCACAGCCTCCACTGCAATCAGCACCGTCACCATCAGAGAAACATCTCAGAAGACTCACAGAATGGCGGTCTTGCCAGTCCGACGATCGCGTATTCCCCGCCTACCCCGACATCCCCAACGTCGGACGAGGAGAGGGAGGAGCAACGTGATGATAGCGCTGCTGGTGAAGGGGTTACTGATATGCTGGCTATGTCGCCGGTGGAATCACATGTGCGGTCGCGGAGCAGTCCGCCTGTTCTGAATGGGTGTGTTAATGATGGAGAGGCGGATTATGAGACTGTGGAATCGCCTGCATCGCCTACTTCGCCGATATGATCCTTTGCAGCTTGTGTTTGGACTTCTATATAGAATATGTCTGAACTCACCTTACAGCCGGGCTGGCCCTCGGCATAATAGGAATATACAGGGACATCTCTCCTGAGTCTGGCAGATCTATCTGTCTAATATAATGACATCTATGCGGTGATACTCGCTGTGTTATTTACAGTGGGGTAAAATACTGAGTTGGTTATTGTTTGTCTGTATTACGGCTGTTGACATGATACCATATGAGTTATTTCTTTATTGAATGTTATTTGCCTCATCCTTTGTCAGAATTAAAATACTTATTAGTTAACTATGCATTCGTAGTATAGAATGACTGATATCATCGTGGTTGCCGGGACAACAATCGCGGCATATTTTTTTCTTCTTTCCTTTCCTGCCGTCACCTCTCGACCTCCACCATTCTACCATTCTCTCTTCAAGCCACAGAGCATCACACCTCATAAGACAACACTTCCTTACCTCTATAAACCGGATAATTTACGGAAAAAAACCTTACAAGAAACGATCCAACAAAATGGACGCCCAACAACCTCTCGCAGACCGCACCAACACCCACACAACAGTGAGCCACGAGAAGATCGATGATATGAAGAGCACACCTGCGAATCTCAACTCGCTTGAATATCACCGCCAGATTCTACAAGGGAAGATTGATGGTGACAAGTAAGCGCTCCCTCTATCCAGATTGCGCGCTAGTCCCTGGATCGAGACTGTGTTGGACAGCGCGTTCGGGAGTGATGCAGTGCTAACGAACGAAAACAGGGGTCAAGGAAGCTACGTCTCGCCGTCGGATGACATTATGAGTCCGTGTTCGAAGAAACTGAGTGATCTCAAGGGGAAACGGTTTAAAAAGTATGTCCCCTTGCCTTTCCCCTCAAGGCCGTCAAGATGTTAACGGTAATACAGCGTCGGAAAACCACAATCCCTCTTCGCAAAACTCGGAAAGAAGAACTTTGAGTCGTCGCAACAGCAACAACCGGCCGGAGATACCGGAGAGGGACAGTAGTCTGTCTCGGGGAGACTGGATAGGAGGACTTTGCGCTGGTTCGCATTTGATTCAGTTGCTTCTTTACTTTCTCGGGTTCTTGTTTTTGTTGATTGTTGATATTGGTCCTCCGTCCGGTCGTTCTGGTATCTTCGTCTTTGGCATTTGTTGTTGTTTTACTTGTTACGGATTCGGTTTGGTTCGGTTGCATTGGGGTTCTGGTTGGGTTTCAGTCAAGGCATTGTATTGGGAATGCTTGAATGCTTTATTGCTTAATAGGAATGGATATATTCGATATATTTTGATTCTGGTGCTAGTAGGGAGTAGAGGTGTGCATCTGGATTTGGTTTTCTCGATGCTTTTGAAGGCTTTCCTTTCCGTTTTAGCTCACCCCTTACTGCCGATGCATCCTGGAAACACTCAAGGGAGGCACCTCAATCGGCGTCTTTAAAGGAGTCAGCAGGGAAATAATGCTGTTACGTTAACTATTATCAACGAGTCTTGCACTCTGTCCACTAGTAGTGACAATGACAAAGTTGACTAGTTGTTGATCTCTGGCAACTTATAACAAAACATCTCTATCTCATCTGACTGGCGATATCCCGTGCCCATAGATTTATCTATACGAGTCAACCACATCAACAAACATTCTGGGTATTCTCTTCGTCCGCGTATCCAGTCCTATCTCATTCTCGAGTGCTGCCATGCAGCATCCCCGTTCTTATTCAGTAACCCACATCAAATCATCCTTGAGTTTTGTTTAATCCGCGCAATTGTCTTCGTATCCGCATTTTTCTCCGCGTCCTCTTCACAAAATTCGGAAAAAAAATTAAAGCTGGTCGAGTTCTTCTCCGCTCGATCCCAAACAATGCTTTCACAGTCATTGTACTGTCAGCACATGCCCTCTGCCAGATACCTCTGACGGACTCCCTTGAACGCAGACTCCCCAGTTTGACAACCAAGCAGCTGAGGAAGTGGAAGGAATACGGGAAGCTGGTGAGATCGGCCGACGTGGAATGTACCCAGAAGTAGTAGGAGGAGCACGGCGTGGCAAATTCCATCGTGCGATCTTGCGCGAGGCTCTGAGAGCGGAACCGGGTGTTATATTCGGCGTGCATGATGTGTGTTAGAATTAAGACTTCGAGCTTGTGGCGGAGAGTACGCTGGACGGAAGATTGAAAACGGATGACAGCGGGATGGGTCTGAGAACCGATGGGATAGTCAAAGGAAGATGGACAAAGCCATTCCCCTTTTTCATCGGTCTCCTTGGATATCATTATCATCCATGCCGTGTCGTAGCAGCAGGTGGACATGGGGCCCAAGCCATGAGAACTGGAAGCAGCTATCAGCTGGATGTCGCCAACAGTCTGGGCAAGACGCAGCCCCACTCTGACATTTTGCCTGTTGTTCAACCGGTCAAGAAGAGCAAGGCCAAGTTGAACCAGATTTCAGCTAACGAGGCATCAAATGCTGCCACAGCTTGTGATGTGTTTGACGCTTTGTTCCCGGGCAGATACTCGAACAAGACAAGCTCCGACTATACTGCTGAGGTTGAGCAACCAATGTATGTGCTTGAACAATAAGGATAATAAGGAAACACGCTGATCTGAAACCTATTGGCTCAACTCGGCATGTTTCTTCGAGGCCCACATGGCCTCTAACGTCGCCTTTGGTCTCAAAATCGTCACCTCGCTGGGAACCAAGTTTGCGATGCGCAGTGACGGTCACCAGCAAAATATCGGTTTTTCCAGCAACGAAAACTGTGTGTTGATTGACCTGAGCCGTCTCAACCCGATTAATATGACTGACTTGGCCAGTGGTGCTGGTAAGTATCTCGATTTCCAGTTCCGTAATGATACAGATATCATGCAGAGTCCGCTGGAGATACCTCGTCAGTCAGTTTATTGTCGTAAACACCATCCACTTGTCTGGTCCTACGTACTCTGCTACCTCACAGAATGTCCCCTCTTACCGGCTCCAGTGTCTCCCAAATATGCTCGAATGTATCGAGACACTCTCGTGACAAAGGACCCTGACTGATGCTCTCGATATTTGACTTGATTTGCCTGATAGAACTGGCTCCGAGGATGATTCCATCACCCTTCTCCAGTGAAGAGTGGTAGTACGCCCATCGCAGCGCAGCATCAATAGTAGTGATCCCAAGAGCGCGCGTTGTTTCCTCCAACTGTTTGAGCGCGTTGTGCAATGGTTCATGGTTGTAGAGGTTCTGCATAAATTTGTTCATGGCTCCATCGCTGTCGAAGCGTGTGCCTTCAGTGTTGCCATTTGTGAGTTTGCCGGACAAGAAGCCAGAGGCTAGAACTCTAGTGCGTAGCATGTTAGTATTGCTTAGCACGGTGATATGAGTGAATGAAAACATACCGGAATGCGTTGTAGGCAATACCGTGTTTCCTTAGGATTGGGAGGAGCCTCTTTTCCATGCCCCGATTGACGGCACTATAGTCGCCCTGGTAAACAGTGGGCTTGATATAGCCATTTGCCTCACAGATTTCGATGAATCTCTGTAGCAATTCTGGTTGAAAGTTGGAGACACCGAGCTAGAAATATTAGCTGTTTTCAAATAGCCTGTTTAGGGATACGTAGTACATTTTGAACTTGCCAGCCTTGTACAAGCTGTCGAAAGTTTCTGCCTGTTCCTTCAACGGGGTCTCTAGGTCTGGAAGATGAAGGTGAAGAGTGTTGACCTGTTCGACGCCCATGCGCTGCAGACTGGTGTTGATGGACTTTTCAATCGCAGACCTCTCTAATTCACCACGATGATATAGTGACAACGTGAGAATCTTAGTATCGATGCTGAAGCCCTGAGAGACAGCTTTGGTCTCTCCAAGCAGTTCCTCCGAGCGCCCAGGCGTAGTAGGAGGATATCTGCCAGCGGTGTCGAGGTGGGTGATATTGTTCTCTTTGAGATAGTTGAGGACTTTCTGGACGTCTTCAAGATCGACAAAATTCATGCCAAAGGAGGCGGCGCCGAAGATGAGCTTAGGAACACCCATATTACTAGTGACAATTGGTGATTGATGAGAGTTGAGAAAGATGGATGAAAAAAAGGAAGGAGGGGCAATAAACGAACAACTATGGGCTAAAACCGGAAGGAAAAGCTTCCGGTGCAGCTCATAGTTGTAACACCGGTCGAAAAGTTGCATTTCATTGGCCTATAATACATCCTATCGCCAGCATTGTGCTTGTTTTGCCATGCTTATGCGGATTATAGGGGTATTGCTGATATTGATGAGTCGTTTTGCTGTACCTGGTTTATAATACTATTCCACTTACAAGGACGGAGCTGGGTCTATCCTTTTCAATTCCATCTGTTGCGTCCAACTCGAGGTCCTCTGCTCTCTCAACATAATATCCTTCGATCGTCGCTCGGAATATCTAATGTCATATTGCAGTAGCAATGCCATCACCTCCAGTTTGAACTGCGCTGCTGCCCAAAATCGACCAGGACAGGCAAATTTGCCAAACCACCATTCTATTCCATCTCTGTCAGATGCAGCAAAGTGATACCGGGATTGTTCTTTGGCCTAGCGCAGCTTGTAGGATCGTGATCCGTCAGAGGTCTCGGGTTCGGGGTACCGTTCGGGATCTCTGCACATGGGGCAGATGGGCATAGAAATTAAAGGTCTTTCGGGGATGATGATGTTATTGGACAGAATCACCGGCTTAATGATTTGTCGATTCAAGATCACTGAATAGTTGGCTTTTTAATAGGTTGAAGAATATATAAACTACTTACTAAAATCCATCAGGTTCAGACGCTGGCCCTCCTTGATAAAACCATCCAGCTTTCAAACTAGCCAGAGTAGAAGCCTTGACACTACCGTACACTCTCATGGTTTTAATGATCTCCTCCACAGTGGCTGGCTATACTCTTGTCGATAGCACAGATCCAATATAACATTCACCGTGGTATGTGTCGTATGGATAGCAACCATATTCAAAAACAACGTCCTCCAAATGAGACAATTACTATCAGAACCAGGACACTTGGCCGAATCGATCAGTTACTGAATCATATCGGCATGGGCCTTGCTATCCATGTTTTGACGCTGTTCCAATATCGGGATAAGGATCTTGCAGATCTTGTCAAATTGCTGTTGAAGCTACTTGTATGACTCAAGCTGAGGAGCAATGATGAGGAGCAGAGATTTTTAGTGTTTTTGCAGGTCGCTTGCCACTGCGCCAACTTCGACCATGTAACCACTGACTGTCGACAGCCATTCTGGGTCTTTACACAGATCAGGACCGACAAACATGTGGGCAGTCGAGACCGTGATGAGTTCTAGGATGGTAGAGTACATGGAAACAGTATATACCCCTGATGTCATCAGCCACTGGACTTGCGTATTGCGATAATCTTCTTACCATCGACTTCTTTTGCTGTATTGATCTTTCCTTGGAGTGCATATAGGACTGGATCGTAGATCGGTTGTGCCAGAGAACCAATATTTTGCGACAATGGACGAGCACAAACATCGTATCCAAGCATGCCTATATCTTCAATGTCCATTCCGGTATATTTGCCAGAATGGCGCACAGTCACTGTTAGTCTAAGATAACTGCGAGGCACTTTATTGAATTCGTCCATGTACTCTACAGACATCATGAGCCGATACATGTCGGTCATCCATAGATAGTATGGAGGATATCTGTACTGCAATGTGTCAATATTTTTACAACATACAATATACGGATGCTTTACCTTAGCATAACCCTCATTGACCATTTCAACACTCCTCTGATAGAATTCCCCTTTGGATATGTTTCCCAGCAGTGTTGGCTTTGGTTCAATTTGAGGAATGTCCAATGTTGAATCGAACCATTTTTAGTAAACAAGCACGGTAGCAGCACCTAGTATCCGTAGCCAAAGCAAAGGAACTGTAGCATTCAGATCGATCAAGACAGACACAGTGAAGTACGGTGGTACTCTCGATGGCGCAGAAGCAACTTTTTTGAGCTTAAAAGGATGGGGTCAAAAGTCTGTCACTATAACCGAATCCGACTGTCTTATAAGATTTGTCTAGCGGCATGTACTTGCATCTCGACGGCTTCGGACAACCGATTGTAGCTGACTGCATGGAGTATTATACAGTATTACAACGAAATGCAAAATACTGGCAGATCGGCAATCTCGATACGCTCTAATACGTAAGTATAAAGGAAGATAATCACCAACGATATAACGGGATATTGTGATATTGTCAAATATCAGCCTTGCATGAAGTGGGAGTAAGAGCTAAGGATGTGGTAAAAATGTCGCAATACAAGAAGACACTTGGAATGATTCAGCTGCATTTCATATCTTTTCAAATACCTTGAGAAGCCTAGACCGCGCCGTTTACCTGTGCGGATGAAGGTATGATGGTGACAAGCCAACATGAAGTCTGAGGATGCCCTAGCCCTTCCGTATATGGTAGGTATAGTTCCTCTATCTTGCCTTGATAGTTCTTCTTCCTTTCCATATTTGATATTCTCGATATGCTGTCTAGTCTAGATATCTTTGAGAAGTGAATCTCGGAAATAGTACATTCTGCACTCTGATTGCTAATCCAAACTTACAAGTCCTGAAGCCTGGTATCTACTAATTATTCCTCCTATGGTTGACCAAAAACTAGTATTCGTGCACGATGATGTTTTCCTCGCTTCTCATTCTGATGGTCGTACGTATAGGAGTACTGGATTGACTAGTTCATATCTGCGTGTAGTCAAGTTGTACCTAAATTTAATTACATATAAGACTGACATAGCTATTTGCCTTTGCAAATACAGATACTCTGTGCTCTGTTGAGGAGAGAAAGGTGTACACCACATATAACGTTGGGGTGCTTTGTATGTACAGGTATTAATAGCTCAGCCGAGATCAACCTCGGCATCCCCGCAACCTCCGTCTCCGCAGTCGGTATAACTTCAACTCTCGCCGTCTCCTTGACTCTCATTCTATATTCTGTCTCATCAATCAATACTATTAATACTGTCAAAATGTCCGCCTCTACCAGAATCCCTCCCATCGCTCAGCCTTTTGTCAGCGACCGCGCCAAAAAGACCCTCGACCTGGTACACCTCATCAGACTACTCCTCCATTGACCCCATACTAACAGCAACAACAGGTCGAAGAATTCGTCGAAAAAGACTGCATCCCTGCTGACCCCCTCTTCCAAGCCCAACTCGATGCCGCCCCCTCACGATGGCAAGCCCACCCTCCCGTGATCGAAGAGCTCAAGACCAAGGCCCGCAGCCTGGGCCTCTGGAACATGTTCCTCCCCAAGAGCCACTTCTCGCAGGGCGCGGGCTTCACAAACCTCGAATACGGTCTGATGGCCGAGTATCTGGGAAAGAGCTCGATTGCAAGCGAGGCGACGAACAACGCGGCCCCGGATACGGGGAATATGGAGGTGTTGGCCAAGTATGGGAATGAGGCACAGAAGGGGGAATGGTTGGGACCGTTGTTAGAGGGGAAGATTCGGAGTGCATTTTTGATGACCGAGCCCGAGGTCGCGTCGAGTGATGCCACGAATATTCAGTTGAGCATTCGGCGGGAGGGTAACGAATACGTGCTTAATGGATCAGTAAGTCTCTCCCTCCTTGGGTATGCCGGATAATGGCTAATGAAGTAGAAATGGTGGTCCTCTGGCGCCGGTGATCCCCGCTGCCAGGTCTATCTGGTTATGGGCAAATCCGATCCTACCAACCAAGACACCTACCAACAACAATCCGTCGTCCTGGTCCACGCCAACACCCCGGGAATAACTGTGCATCGCATGCTGACCGTCTACGGCTACGACGACGCTCCCCACGGCCACGGCCACATTACTTTCGAGAACGTCCGTGTACCTGTCTCCAATATTGTCCTAGGTGAAGGCCGCGGCTTCGAGATCATCCAGGGCCGTCTGGGCCCCGGCCGCATTCACCACGCCATGCGCACCATCGGCGCTGCCGAAAAGGCTATCGAGTGGTTAATTGCGCGGATCAACGATGACCGCAAGAAGACCTTCGGGCAGAGTTTGAGCTCGCACGGCGTGATTCTCGAGTGGGTTGCAAAGTCACGGATTGAGATCGACGCTGCGCGACTGATCGTGCTGAACGCCGCGATCAAGATCGACCAGGGCAACGCTAAGGCCGCGTTGAAGGAGATCGCGCAAGCCAAGGTCCTTGTTCCCCAGACTGCGCTGGCCATCATCGACCGCGCGGTGCAGGCGTATGGCGCTGCGGGTGTCTGTCAGGATACTCCCTTAGCGTACATGTGGGCTTGGATCCGAACGCTGCGTATCGCAGATGGACCTGATGAGGTGCATCTGCAGCAATTGGGTAAGCGGGAGAACCGATCACGGAAGGGCGCTGTTGTGTCCAAATTGAATTGGCAGCGTGCTGAAACGGATCGGTTGCTTACTGCCAATGGGTTTGGGAAAATTAAGAGTCATCTCTAGCTTTCTGCCCCTGGTATAGAAGACTAGTATAGTAAGATAAATTGTCATAATAACATTATGCATAGTGTACTCCGTATCTATAAGCCCGACTTTTAACATAAACATGATAGAAAACATAAAAACGACTCGCCCGCGAGCAATCAATCAATAATACTCCTCCTCCGTATTTCCAGCAGCCCTCTTCCCCTTCGCCCTCTTCTTATTCCCCTTGAAATGCTTCTTCGAGTTCCCCTTCACCTCCGAGGCATCCACTCCGCGTTCCATCGCAACCATCATCCGCTCCTTCCGGCCTGTCAACTGCTTTCGCATCTGCTGTCCTTGATCCGTGTACTGCGCGTTGAATGGCAGTGTCATACGGCCTGCAGACGAGGAAGAGCCAGCAAAGAACCCAGTGTCGAGGTTGCGAGAACGCTGACCCTCTTCACTCTTGTTGGGCTTGGCTGATGGAAGCGAGGAGAGTTCTGCCTCCGCATCGTCCGGGTTATCCGCTTGTTGTGCTCTCGCGAGGATGGCCTGTCGACGGGCGGGAAGGTGCGCCATGTCGTAGAGTTCCTTGTTGAAGTCGAGGGGATTGATTGGCTCCTGGCCTTCTGCGGGTGGGGGCGGGTGGCAGAACAGTAGCTTTCCACTGACGTAGTCCTTAAGCACGTAGCGAGCTGCACGGGATTCGTCGGGTTGACCTTGGCCAGTTGTCGAGAAACCGCGGGCACGGGCGTAGGTGCGCAGGACTTCAGAGGCGGTTGGAATACCGGTGCCGCCTTCTTCAATGGGGCGAATGTTGATTTTCACACCGTAGACGTTCTCGACGAAGTGCTTGGGGATACGATGTGCGACGAGACCAGCAGGACCAGTGAATTCGCGCTGTTGGTCAATGGGGAGGACACCGTTGACGACGAGCTCGGCCTTTGTCGTGGCGAAATTGGGGAACACGAGACCCGGACAATCGCAGAGCATGATCTCGGGGGAGAGATAGAGGGTTTGGAAGTGCTTGGTTTTACCGGGGGTAGCGGAGACGGAGACCTTCTTGGCGCCAAGGAGAGCGTTGATGGTGCTTGACTTTCCGACGTTGGGATAACCGACTAAACCGATGACTGTTTTGTGTTTTCGTTGTTCACCGGCTTCTTGGTTGAGGGGAAGGGTGTCGGGGGTGTTGGAGAGGAAGAGTTCTTCGAGTTCGTCGACATCGAGGATGTCGGTTCTCCACGAGCGTTCGCCATGTTGTTCCTGCTGCTTCTGCTCTTCAATGTTGAGGCCCTTGGCTGCATCAGCCAGGTCATTGGCCTCACTACCGGACTCATCCTCCAGAAGTCGTGCCTCGTTGCGCTCCTTAGCCAAGTGTGCAGAGAAGAACCGGAAAGGAATGTTGTTGCGCTCGAAATAGTCCGCCCACATCTCTCGTTGCTTATCCGTCAACATATCCGCCTTATTCACAAGCAGTAAATTCTTCTTCTTGGGGTCGATCTGCTTCACGTAAACCTCAAGATCTTCGCAACGGAACAGTAACGGGTTTCTCGCATCGACAATCTGCACGACAAGATCGGACCGTTCAATAACTCGCCACAGCTGTCTCCAGACTTCCAGGTTGCGCTCGAACGGAGTCATAAGCAAGTCGTGGTTCTCTTGCAAATCAGCAAGACCTCTCCGCCATTCTAACAGACTCTCCCTCTCCATTGCCTCCAACTGCATCGGCGTTGTAGTCTTGTCCCACTTCGGCCGTCTCGGAACCGTCAATCGTGCTTTATTCTTCTGATGTTTTTTCACAGCCGACTTCTCTTCTGACGCAGAAAGCAAGTACGGGTTCTTCTGATCCGCATGGATGATCTTGACATTGCTCATCTTCTCCGCCGTGAAATCGGTACCCGCAAGTTCGGCGGTGCTCAGGAATTCATCGAGGGCGCCTTGTTCCGTAACACTGCGCATCTTCACCCACGCAGCCTCCTTGGCACCGGGCGTGACATAGGTCTCTCCGTTCATGTCTGTACGTGCGACGGAGGCATTGTGCGTGACTTTCTTTTGGGCTGATGCTTTGCCTTTACCAAATCGGTCTTTCATGAGGCTGTTTCCCAGCCCCACGGAGTTTTTAGACTTTGCGAGGACCATTATGGCGGTTCAATTCGTTACCGCCGTGGATAGAAAGTTATCAAAATCGATATCCTTCGCTCAAATTGAATGTGGCGAAGGGTTGTTGAGTGGAAGTTGAATTAATAATTTTTCGAGCGAAAAACCCCGCGTGGATAAGATAAGGCTGAGTCAGCGTTGATGCAGCCAGTTGATGTTCAACCAGGGTATCCCAAAACGATAACGATATATTACTACAACCTGTAAAGTACAGAGGTAGTTATTTACAATGTTTTAGTGCATCATTATCCAGCCCTAATACTGTGTTACTTCAAGGTCCTCGAGCAAACAGATTTTGAACGCCGATAAGCATCACGTGATCCATATTATCCCACTACTTTTTTTTCCCCCCTTCCCTCACCCAACACCACAGGAATAGTTACTAAAGTTACTATTCAAAGAAAATATACTTAGAATCTCTTAAAGAGACTCTTCAGAATGCCTCCTAGGAAGTGGATGTATGTGATTTCTAAATCACTTATGCAAACAACGATACTAAACAACACAGTGACAAGAAAAATGCTGCGACATACCAACTTTTCCACCGTTCCCAGCACGACCCTCTAATCCATGACCCCCAAGCTGATGACCGAGTCCTCCACCAAATCGGCGGACCAGCACTTCCCCCGTCGGATACCGCAAAGCGCGCCAAAAACCTACACGACCTCCAAGATGAATTCGGATCCGACGCCGTCCGAAAGAACGAAGGTGAAGCCGCCAACTACGGTATCTTCTACGACGACACAAAGTATGACTATATGCAGCATTTGCGCGAGTTGGGAACCGGTGGGGGTGAAGCGCATTTCGTCGAGGCTTCGTCCAAGGACAACAACAAGGGAAAGAACAAGGGGGTGAAGTTGGAGGATGCGCTGAGACAGGTGTCGCTTGATGATGGACGGAGTACGGCTGGTGGTCATAGTGCGTATGGGTCGCAGTATGGGGATATGCGGTCAACGGCTTCGTCGTTTGTTCGCAAGCCGACGTATCAGGACCAACAGAATGTTCCTGATTCGATTGCGGGGTTCAAGCCTGATATGGACCCTCGTCTGCGCGAAGCTTTGGAGGCGCTCGAGGATGAGGAATTCGTCGATGAGGAAGACGAAAACGTTTTTGGCGAGTTGACAAAGGCTGCCGAAGAGATGGAGCCAGGCGAGTGGGAAGACACCCTGTTCGATGTGGAAGAAGACGAAGATGACGACTGGGGGTCCGACGCTACAGAAAAAGCCCCGGTACAGACCGACACGACAGACATCGCGGACATAGGCGACACAGATACCGTATCGGGCGAGCTACCTGATCTCAACGAACCCATCCCAGACCAACACCCCGAAGACCAGTCTTGGATGCGCGAATTCGCTAAGTTCAAGAAAGACGCCAAATCCAAACCCGCCGGCGCCCCCGCAGCACCACCCAGCATCGTTCCTTCGGAGCAGCGCAGCACCCTCGCCTCCACTGTCTTCACAGCAGGCGGCACGCCTGTCCACCGCAAGAAGCGCAAGGGCGCCATGACCAACCCCTCCGCATACTCCATGTCATCCTCCGCAATTGCCAGAACCGAAGGTCACCGACTTCTCGACGACCGGTTCGAGAAAATGGAGGCCCTGTACGCCCTCGACGAGGAAGATGAGGAAGATTTCGACGACAGCATGTCCATGGCTAGTGGTATGACCGGCATGACAGGTATGACTGGCATGTCGACCGCCTCGTCGCAAGCACCGAACCTAGTCCAGGCAAACGGCACCGAAGTGCCCCCGGCGCATAGCTTCAACAACATCATGGATGATTTCCTTTCGGGGTGGGATAACAACACCAGCGCGCAGGTCAAGCGCAAGGGTGTAAAGATGAAGAGAGGAAAGCATGGCAACGAAGCTATTGGTATGAGAATGCTTGATGAAGTTCGGCAGGGCTTGGGACCTGCCAAGTTTAATGGGAAGGTGCCTGGTAGAGCATGAACGATTGCACGATAAGATATCATCATCGGCAGGTATTTTGGTTGGCGTTTCGGTTTAGTATAAAAAGTGATGATCAATGAATATATCAACAGCATATTATACAGTTCATCGTAGGTAGTACACAGGGTATATAGTACTCTCTTCTGCTCAAAAAGCAAAATGTAAAATTACAATGCACCCCCAACCTTCTCAACAATCCACATAGCCAACCTTACGTTCCACCCAACTCTCCGCTCCGTCCTCCTCAAATCCTCTCTCGATACCCCCTCCGCATCCTTCTGCAACCACTCAATCTCCTCGCCCATCCTCTTCTTCAAACCCTGATCATCGGTGACAACCAACGCCCCAACCTCAAGGTCTAGACTATAGCTGCGCTTGGTATAATTACTGCTTCCGACAAAAGTCAGACTAGGGTTTTCTTCTCTGGGTAAAGTCAACCAAAGACCCTTGGCATGATATGTCCACCCGCCGGATTGACCAACTGTTCCGCGGCGCCATTCTTTGAGCTGGATACTGTTTGTCCGTTGGGCGTCTGCAACCCTGTCCAGGAAGCGGGCAGAGAGGTGTGTGTAGGCTGCGGGGAGCATGCCGGATATACCCGGGGAGCCGTAGAAACCATTTGCCCAGGGTGATGCCGTTAGCACTGTACCACGGGTTGTAGAGGCAGTGTGGCAGGCAGATGTGCTGTGAATCAGGAGGGAGGAAAGAACAGGGTGGATGTTGAAGTAGCCGGCTGTGAAAAGCCACTGTGCACCGGAGAATGCAGGGGAACTGGAAAGTAGACGGAGGATGGCTGTGACTGCTGGGTATTCGGTTGATGCATCGGGTTTCAATAAGGGTGTGAATTGCGCCACGGGGTATACATATGTTTGACTTGGGGACTCTGAAATAGACGGAAGCGCAGGTTTCTCTCTTGGTTGTATAAGGGGGGTTAAGACCGTTGATGCATATTCGGTGAATTCGTCGGGATTCTCTAAAGGTGAAGGTGCCCCGTTGGCTGTTGGCCAGCTCATAAGATACCCGGTCACACTATGCAGATCGGGAAGAACCAGAAAGCTTAGCCCACAAATGGCGTGATGGATACCGCCGTAATAATCGGCGAGTTCTTTTGAGCTGAAAACATGGTATCTGTCCACGCGGTTTGTGAAATAGTCATCGGACAGGTTTGCACTATACACAGTCAGTGATGAAATCTTCCCAATCCCAAATGAGTGATACATACCCAGAAAGTATAATCTCGTCGTCAATACCATATAACTTCATATGCTGAAGCCCCCAACCCTCATTAATCCTCCGCGGGATCCATTTCTTTCTCAAACCCGTCAAATTAGGTGTATGGAACATGCGAATCTCAACCCTCTCCGACCCATGATTGGCAACTAATGAAGCCAAAAGCGAGGCGCACGAGGCCTTAGGCGTTTCCCGAGTTCCTCTCAGCGCATCCGTCAGAATCGATACCTTTAGGTCCGGATTTTCGCGAAGCGCCTGGTCCAATGTCTCAAGGAGCTCATGCTCCGCCTTCCCGATATATAACGTCGAGAAATAAACTCGTCTCTGGGCGTTGCGAATTTTGTCCTATTCACCTCGTCAACTCCAATTCCCAGAATTCTGCACACCCGCGCACCTTCAATGTACTGTAGAAGCTAGAAGGAGAGTCGAGGATCGTAATCTGTGAGGCCTGGATTTCGAACCGAGGCGCTACCCGGTCCAATTCCACGGCAACAGTGCCCAAAGGCGACGCAGATGAAGCAGTCGAGGCCATCGGCGAGCTGGTTGTATACGCGGAGAATCTGCGATCAGGGAGCTTCCTCCGCGCGACAGGCCTGCGGCCGGCACACCGAAGCGCATGCCCACCAATTCGTCTGAACATCATGGCCCGTGTAACTTTTTGCCCAGGACGACAGAACACCTTGATATGTAAGACCTGTAAGCCAATTGGACGTTGAACCTCGAAATTCTGAAGTTATCGCCAATCGTTCCGCAGGTCTGCAAACAATGCAAACAAAATCACCAGCGCTAAACTACTTCGGGCCGGCAATGGAACTCGTTGCCGCTTCTCAAGACTGCTTCAAGCACCGCAGAACGACATATCCGCCCTCTTGCACATCGCCCAGCATGTCGACTATTACTCGGACGTTGCGGAACCTCCGCAGAGTTGGTATCAAGGTTTGTATCCCCGGAATCATGGTTTTAACGTGGTGGACACTGTACTGACTTGCTCTCCCTTTACAGGACGCTGCCCACCAGATGCAGGTACGGACCCGGGAATAACAGAGAATACACATTAGGATTGAATGCTCACTCTACGGGCTTGTTTGATATAGAATATCGGTATAGTTGGAGAGTTATTACCTTGGAGAGACCCAACCCGACTGACCCGTTGCACGCACAGGTGATACCAAAGCTGGTACCCTCATCGGAACCGACCGTTACGGCAACAAGTACTTCGAGAACATGGCGGAAGAGTTGCCCCGTAAGCCTGACTTTCAGACATCCGATGACGACTGAGTTATTCCGCGAAAAGACTAATAAACGGTTTTAGTCCGGACACGATGGGTCGACTACAAGCAGAGTGAATACGACGCTTCGCAGATTGAGCCCGGCTGGTGAGCATCCTGCTTCGAAGAACATGGCTTGTGGGCTTTTTGTTTTGCTAATTAATACATATAGGCACGCTTGGATGTCCTACTTGGTCGACCAACCCCCAACCGTCGACAAGCTCATCCAGACCGGTGTCCGTCCCTGGGAATTGCCCGAGCATCGCCCTATGCTGACTCTCTCCCGTGGTGCATACAAGACCTACTCGACGTGAGTACCCTATAATAGTGTTCCGAGGATCTACGGGGTAACCCATAGCTAACGTCATGAAGCACCCGCCCCAAGGTCTCTGCCTGGACACCTATTGCTACTCCCCGGTAATGCATTTCTCGGATCTAATCAGAATGAAAATAAAAATTTGCGGGCTTTCAAGTTCCGTTTCTTCTGACAATTCGTGATATCCGTTTGGTGGAGATTTGTAAATAAGAAATTGTCATTGGTAGTTTGTTTCCATTCAAATTGTTCCGAATTACGGCATATATTCAAATTATTTATTGACAAAATCTATCGACAAGGTATCATATTCAGCCAAGAAAGATACAGAAGAAGGATATATAAAAGAAAAGAAAATACCTCTGGTAAATACAACACTATTAGACAGAATGCACACTTAAAGAACATATAGACCAGAGCCAATATTCGACCAGTGCCGGATGGGCCGTCGGTCTTCGAGTTCAATGCACCACCATAGAACCTCCTTCAACTTTTCGATCTGCCCTCCAGCTTCATAGGCCCTGGATAGAGCATACCAAGCTTCAGAGTTATCCCAAGAGCTGCCACGCTTGGTCAAAGTCGACAAGAGACCATAAGCGCGGTCGCGAGCGGCGAGACGGTTGAGGAACTTGGGTTCTTCATCTGGAGAAAGCGAAGCTGATTTGAGATCCTGAGGCTTGTGTGGCTCTGTGACACCTAGCAGACGAGCAGAGTCGCTCTGCGAGTTCTGCTTCGACGACGGTAAGAAGGAGAGTGTCGAAGCATCGTATGTCACTTCGGACTGAGGAGTTTCTGCAGGCATTGTCTGATCCCAGATGTCGAGGAGCAAGTTTGCTAGCCCGATGGTGGCTCTAGGATGATCGGGGTCACGCATCAGTGCTGTCTCGAACTGCTCTATTGCTTCATGAGGTCGCGATTGAGCTATGGAGAGATATGCTTGTTCAGCTTGGAGATCGGCCCAGAGCTCTTCGGAACTCCTGGACACACCCCAGCCCCGGTTGCTGAAGGATTTGGCGGATGCGTTCTGTGCTGCAACAAGTGCATCTATGCGGCTGAGTTGCTTGGAAGCCTCTTCGCATGCTTCCTGTGCGTCGTCGAATAATGATGCTCGTCGGTAAAGCCCAGCAATGAGGAGCCAGATCTTGACGAGGACCCCAAGTGCGTGTTTCTGGGCTTGGGAAATGGGGAATCTAGTTACTGCACTTGTGGGTGAGTCGAATCTGTAAGAGGTCGGCAGTCGAACGTCTTGCTCAGGCGGCTGTTTCGGATGCCCAGAGGGGTAAGGCTGGTGCGTGTGCTTCATGTTGTGAGCAATAGGCCAGAGAGGTTGTTTGGCGCTCTGATCAGATGACGGAACGGCTTCAGACACTGCAATTCCAACTGTGTGCTGGTGATTGGCCTCTTTCTGAGTTTGCTGTGCTGTCCCGATATCAGATGCTTCCGGTATCCCCTCCCCATTCGCCATAAAATCATGTTTTGGAAGGTTTTCAGGCTTCTTAACGCTACTGGCACGCCTTCTAAATTTCTGCTTCACCGAGTCCGACTTTCCTACTCCCTGTCCACTAGAATCAGGGGGATTTGTATCCTCGTCTGTGACCTGAATGGAGGGCGCTCCTTCAGCGCCATGGGGCTGCTCTCTTGCGCCGTTTGTGGTGTGATCACCTCCAGACTCCAACCTCCGTTCTGGCAGACGGGATACCCTGTTCCGTGAAAATATGCTACCACGGAAAGTTTTCACGGTTCCAGCGGAGCTTTTCGGTGGAATGAGATGATCTGTCTGGTTGGTCTTCACATTTTTGCTACTGCCTTCACCCTCCAATTCGAGATTTTGGAATAGAGTGGCGAAAAGACTGAGGAGCTGATGGCTATGGTTAACAGCAGCCTCTGGACCCTCCATGATCTCAACAAATGCAAGTTGCGTCACGCGCGTCTCGATAATACGCTCTTTCTCCCGGCCTCGCAACTGATCAACTAGGGCGTGCTTAAGATCTGATGCATCGAGTTGAACGTCCAGATGCTGTTTTTGCGAGCGTTTATCATGCGATGTAACAGCAGTTGGGAACTGCTCAAATGCGGTTTCGCATGAACGCTCAGCCATGGCAAAATCATGCTTTGCACTCAGCAGAAGCGCGAGAAGATGCCATAAGGACACTAGATCCCGTGCCCTTGCGAGGTCTGCCTGATTGGTAGGATGGGTGTTGGATGTAAGTGCTGATTTGACGTAGTCGATTGCACCATCCAGATCACGATCTTCCGCCAGCACAAGGGCAAGAGTGTATAGTGATGAGTAGTTCAACTCATCTTCCAGTTCTGGAGCAATGCTTCTTTCTAGATATTCAATTGCTTCGGCTCGAATGTCATCCCGAGCCTCGTTTATTGGCGTCCAGTAAGCCCAGTTCGCAAGTCCGACACCGATAGCCCTGTATGCCATGGCAAGGACTGCAGGAGGGACGTCCCCGGAATATGGCGGGTTTGTTTTTTGCCCAGCAGGCTGCTGGTCACTTCCCTGGCCACTGGCGCTTTCCTGAGCATGCCTATCAACGACCTTCTGGATGAGTGCGACCAAATCCTTCGCTTTCTCCGCTTCCCTTTCTGAGCCAAAGCAGCACAGCATGCTAACTCCTTCAGAGAGAGTTCTCAATAAAGTGCTGTCGTCCTCGAGTTCGCCCGATTCTGCTGCTTTTTCCGCGCGCTCTTTGGCACTAATGACAATCTCTATGTACGAGTCGAGAGCTTTGAGCGCGAGATCGAATTCCGCCACTGCAGAGTGGACGTGGAACAGGCGTCGAAGAATCAAGTGGGAGTGGTACGTCTTAGTAGCAGCACGGTATAAAATCTAATACAATGCTTTTTAGTACGCACGGAGTTGGCCCGTAGGAATGGCTTTAGCACTTACATCAAGAACATTCCGTGAAACAGCACTTTGGCCTCCTTCCCCGAGATCTTCATCCCGCCAGTGGCCCCCACAGAGTACTTCCCAATTCGCAATTATTTGCTCAACCCACTCCTCAACTTGCGAATTCGTGCTATTTGCTGTGGGAAACATGACACTTTGTAGGAGATTCGCTTCATAAATCGACTCCACACGGCGCAATTCGCTAGCAAGCTGAGGGCGTTCAGGTTCGCTAGTCGCAGGTACATATGGTAGGCCATGTTGCAGGATAGCTGTCAAGGAATCGTAATATGATTTCCAGGTAGCGAGCTTCTGCCCTTGGGAAGAGGATGGTTGTTTTGCGACGGGATGCGCAGACCATAATCGGAATGAAGTCAAGGCAGTTCCCATCAACTTATCGTCGACAACGACGGTATTAGCGCATATTTGATCGCCGGTTAACTGTGCACTCTTCCCTAGAAGCTTCTCGGTCCAATATGAAAACTGAGGGGTACTCGAGAATGTCTGACTATGGCTACTCAGCCACGGCGTGAGCGAGCTGATTGCCTCCAGTGCATCATTAGGTTTCGAATCCGCGGATAGCCCAGCACCTAGTCCGTAGTCAGACAAAGGCTATTCAACTTTATAATATGACCAAGCACTCACTTTTAAAGTAACACCCCTTGACGAGACATACTCGTGTCCATGAGGAAGGCTCTTGGCCATTGTCCGAGATGCTGTTCACCGTCTCTCCAAAGTCGTTCGGCAGACGAGATGCTGCTATCCCCGCTTCATTGAGTGTATAATGTATCCAACCCAGACAAGCTTGTGTTTGGAGTATCTCCTGCGGTGACGCATCCGGTTTCTCAACAATCGACAAGAGCGAGGGTACTAATTCGTGTAGATTGAACGAAGACGATTGAGCGGTCGACGGCCGTTCCTTATCATGCGCAGCAACCTTGGATTCGGCCCTAGCGACCTCTAGGTAGTCTGTGATATGCCATATTAGTTTTGCCCTCGGTCATCAGGTAAAGGGAACTTGAGAAAGTACATGTCTTGTGAGGTGCATGCTTGGTCACCTTTCGGATCAATTCAGGGACTTCATCCCATCTGTCCTGGCATCGTGCCGTATCCAGGGCAGAAATATACCGCTGCGCCTTCTCCGAATCACCCTATGGACACATGTCAATGGACTCCTGTTCCCCCAATGAAGGCTTGGAACACGTAGCTATGCCTCGGGGAAACTCACAGTCATGGCGGCGTAGAATCAAAGATACAATAAGACTCTGGAGGTTGGGATGGTGAAGAAGAAAACATCTATCCCAAGCATGCCCATCCAAGGCTCAAGGACCGTTAATATTCAGATTGCTTTCAATGAGGCTTCACTATTTCAATGTCCAACTCTCGCTGATTGCCGCGGCCAGGGGAGGGGATGACTAAGTTCACCGCCCAGTTTATCGTATCGTACTGTATCGTATCGGTATTACCGATGGCAGGTTCACATGTGGTCGTGTGGTCCGAGCTTCTGCCAAAAATTATTCTACCTTTTTTTTTTTTTTTTTTTTTTTTTTTTTTTTTTTTTTTTTTTTTTTTTGCGAGCCCTTAGCCAGACAGAGGGAAATACAAGGAGACAATTGATTGCTTACTTTCTTGTTACAACAGCCATTGAGCAAGGCAACAACCATCGCCCCTCACGATATAATGGCGACAATGTCTTTGCGCGCGGTCACGCATCGCTTGACCACTACGCCCGTTCAACAATTACCTCCAATTGCTTCATTTTTGGCGACATCACTAAGCGACTGCGGAGAGCTTTTGTCTGCGCCTCAGAACCAGAAGACTGGAAAGTCTGATTCTGACAATGCGATTCAGATTCATAAGCTCAAGACTCGTCTCGGGAGTCTGTTGCAGGACAGGAGCTTCGAAGGCCGATGGACTGGTGTTGTGCTGGTGAAAGCGACTGTGGAAGCTGGACAATGGGAGGTTCTCCGTGGATGCGAACCTTTGGTGCGCAGTCTGATTGCAATTTTGGCGGTAGGTCTTGACATGGAGATTGGCTGAGAGTGCGGTTGATGCTGACTTGGTTCTAGAAACAGGACCCCGTCACCACGAAGAAGATGTGCATTATTACATTGACGCGCATATTTCACCTTACTTACCAATACCCTACGCTTGTTCGCGAGATTACGACCCCGTCGCTCCCGGGTTTCATCACATCCATTCTGAATCTTGTGTCCGTTAAGCCATCCTCCGAACCGATCAGAAAGTTGCGACCCAGCACACCATTCCTAGAAATTGCCCTGCATGTGATCTTGGAGCTGATTGCGAGACATCCAACAACTTTCCGTCCATTCTCTGCGCAAATTCACAGCTTGCTTCAGGCGATCATTGGCTCTACCTCACCTACATACCCCAAACCAGTGATGGAACTTGCGCAGCGATTATTCATTTCTCTGCACAACTGCGCGCCGAAGAACGCTGCCGGAGATGAATGGAGGAATGCGAACTTGTTGACAATCTCGTCCATCCATAGAACATCAGACTACGTCTTCAGAAGTATCATCGAACAGTGGGAATCCGTGGATCCGAATTTGCGACAAGCTGCAGCACCGCAAGATTACACTCAGGAGGTAGGCGATGATGGACCAGACCCCTTGGGGTTGTCTGGATGGCGTGGGATCCACTCTGGTGTTGATAGGATACTTGCGCTTTTGCGACTTCTATCTACTTTCTTCTCGACACCTACAGCTTCAGCAGTTTCTATCCCTGTGGGCCAGATTTTGGATTTGACATCACGCCTGACATCGGTCATCGTGCCAAACGAAAGTGGGGGTGTTCAGGCTAACTCACAAATCAGTCGGGAAGAGAGAGAAAGTCTGTGGACAGAGCTTCCTCGCATTCACGCTGCCTGTATGAAGCTCCTCGTGAGTGCTATGAATGCCCTGGAGACCGGCACCATGTCCGTTGCGCAGACAATCCTTGAGCAAGCAACTTGGGTCTTCCGCGCCGAGAAGTTCAGCAGGAAGGTTCGTGTGTCTATGTATAACCTGGTCCGTTCTTTGCTGCCAATCGTGGGCCCATCCATGACGAAGCAGGCTGTTTCTTCCCTGACGGATCTATTCCAAACTTGCTGCGTTGACCTCCTGCCGCCAGCCGATGATACAAATCCCTCTGCAGGATCATCTACCGATGCAAAGGGGAAGTCAAAGGCCAACCAAGTCGCCGTGAACGCAGACTCGTTCTTGAATTCCGGAAAACAAGTCCGCCAAGTCAAGCAGGGTCCTTTGTTCCCTGAACTCAAGCGCGCTGCATCAGAACTGCTCCCCATCATTCTCACATATGTCCCGACGGAGCTTCTCGTGCCCTCCCTACGGGGTGAAATTGACCGTAAAATCATCCTGACAGCGGACAAGAACGCCATGATTTCCAGTGTTTTGAACCCACTTCCTGCCGCGAGAGGCCGCGGAGCAGGGTCCAGCATCATACCATTTTTGGCCCGAAGCTACGCGGACGAGATGGAGGTGGAGGGTTTGATTAGACCCAGGATGCCCGTGTTGATGAGCACACCTGATCTGAACGGCAATGTTGTCGTTGATGAGGACGAAGACGAGGATGAAGATATGTCTGTGTCTGCGTATCAGCCTACCACTCAGAGCACCGGTTTCCTCAGAACGTCTCCCCCATCTGCGGCCCTTTCGTCCCAGACAACAAGCGTTGAAACTTTCCAGACATCCACGCCCGCACCCTCTCTGAACAAACGAGTCTACGAGGAGCCCACTCCCCAGGCTCCCGTGGCACAACCCGCAGAAAAGAAAGAAGACGCACAAGTCAAACGAGCACGCTTCGAAGATGATACCATCGCTGCCCCAACCAAACCATCCTTGGCGAAAGAATCACCGGCTACTTTCACAGGCACGGCCGCTATCCCTGTGGAACAGTCCTCGGTGACAACTACGTCAACGCCTCAATCTGTGCAGACTGCAGCTCCTTTCCCAAAGCCGGTACCCGCGACTACCCCCGTGAAGATATCTGCTGCAAATGAGACAGAGGAAAGTGATGATGAAATGCCAACCTTGAACATGGAGCCAGACACTGATGATGATGATGATGAAGAGATGGATGGGTAAATATATTTGCAAATAAAAATTTATATATCAAAAGCGTTATAAACAACAAGTTCTATATTCTGTCTATATGCTATATCAAAAGGCGTATCTTCACATTTCATAGAACCTGCAGCCCACTCTCCCACCACTGTTCACCCCTAATCCGCCGAAACCATGGCTCCTTCCAACACCACCACCCCTCTCCTTGAACACCCAGGTCTAATCCACGAATTGGACTAACAGGTATAGGCTCAGTAGTCCACATACCACCCCTTGCAAAGTCATCCGCAGCATATCCTCCCGTAGTCGTAAGCCAAAAGTACACGAACAAGGCGTTCCCGGTCCAACGTAGCCATCGGGGTAACTTGTATGGAAGCACGGATGGCAAGATGATCCTCTTGAATGTATCTTCGATAGTGATGCCAACGGCCTGTAGGATAAAGAACATAAACGGGCCGAGTGGCCTCGTATCTCCCAGTTGGGTATAACTCCCAAAAGCATGAAGGAGTCCACTAAGAGAAAATGCGACGAATGCGATGACAGCGCGCCGGATATTGTTATTTGTCGCTAGTCGTTGTGGTAATAGAGATAAAATCCAACGACCTGCATTCGTGAATCCGACACGGAATAGTTGATGCCACCATCGGCCCCAGCATCCAGCAAGACCGTGTTCCAGCGCAGATTTGAAGAATGGGCCAAAGGTATCCGTGTAGAGCCAAGGAGCGTCGAGAGGGACGGATGTTATAGCCCGTGCAAAGTTCGGAAAGGCAACAGATAGTCCAAGGAATATCGGTGGACCGAACGAGGTTCCATAACTCAGGGCAATATAAACGCCATATCCTGTCAACATATGACGGTATAAAGTGATGCCGCTTGGGATGTCGCTAAGATAGTTGAACGGAAATGGCGGTGGTATACCAGGTGACGCCATGCCTATAAAATAAGGGTCTCGCATCATGAGGACTTTGACGAAATCTAAGAGGAGGTACGACTTCACAAAGGATGCAAATGCAATCTTCAGGCGGGTCCTAGCATCCAGGACTTCAGAGTCGTTCAGTTCCCGTGAGGTATCCCGCTTCCCTGGGTTTAATTGAGCGTTAACAGATGCCGGGAGCGGTCCCATGGTAGAAACGCGCCAGTTCCATTGAGGGCCTCTCATGTTGCTCAATAGGTCGAATGCCCAATTGAGACGGTGTAGAAAGGACTGGGGATATGCCTGCCATATAAGCACTTCTTTCTGACTCTTAGGCTCTCCATATCCCTGTCTCTTTGCAGAATCATTATTGGGCCCTGGGTTATATGTCGGGGTCGGGCCACCGTCGGAGCCACTGGTTTGTACATCGCAGCTGTCTACATCACCATCCTTGTCCATATCGATAAACCCAGAATCTTCAGGTCCCACATTTGCTGGAGCAGTTCGTCTCTCAATCCGTTTGAATTTCTTCTCCACATCATTGAATATAAGCAGTGTTGCGCACCAGATAACCCAGTATGTCGTCAGCACACCCAGCATATAGCCATTCGCACCCAGCTGTGACCGTCTGTATTTGATCAAATCAAACGCCACACCGAGAATCAAAGCGAAAATTGATCTCCGTATAAATCTTGAGCCATCATAATGGAGCACAAGCAATGCCGATAGCGGAAGACCAAACAGTACAAGCATATGCCACAGGAAGAAGGGCTTGGTATCGCCATGTTCGGTTAACGTGTCCAATCGGTCATGGAAGCGCTGAGCGAGTGTATTGTAGGATACAGGGTTCGTATGGCTCATCAGGGATAGCTGATATATTCGGAGTATTTGCGCCTTGGATGCCGGGATACTTTTCACTTTATATATGTGTAGCGAGACATCCAAGCATGACGTTGAGTTCTCAAACCGAAAGTCGCACAGCTATAAATAACATTTCAATCACACTCAAGCAAGGAATAGAAAAAAAACCGACGATTCACAGTATAATAAGATGAATAAACCAGTGTTTTGTACATTTTCTCGTTGGCGATGGCAATATGCGGTGACGTCTTCTCTTAGCAAATCAGGTATGGCGTTGAATAATCACATGATATCGCGTTTTAGCGCGATACGCACCGCAACCGCGCTAATCCCGATCCGGTGGCGCTTATACTGATCACATTGGCGTCGCGAAAAGAAAAGTAGAACTTTCTTCAAGATCTGTCACTTCTTGCAGTGGGCGTAAGCAGTCATGGTGCTGACTATTGGAAAGCGTGATATCGAACATGTTGATCTGACTGGCGATGATGATAGATATGCGCGCGCTCAGAAAGCCAGCCGTATCGCTCGTGAGCAACCAGTCTTAAGCCTGGACGATGAAGTACAGGTTATGCCCTCGTTTCAGCTTTCGCAGTCCTTTACACAGGATGCACAGGAAGGGGAAGATGATGAGGCGACGGATTTAGTTCAAGGAAGCCAGGATATTGACTATACCAACGCTTATATGCTCTATGGTATGTATTCAAAGTGGGCAACTCGAAAGAAACTAATTTAAATTAGGTCATATGCCTACTAAGATTGTTGGTGTCCGCTTCTACAATGGCCAGGCCACGATTGGCGAGCGAGTGCTTCTACTGCGAGAACCCAATAATCCCTATGATCGGAATGCCATTCAAGTCAAGAATGTTATGGGTGACCAAGTTGGCCATATCGGGCGTAAAGTTGCAGCAAAGCTAGCCACATATATGGTAAGATAGTCTTCTCAAACGACACTGGTATATATTCCGTTAACTGCTTCATCTAGGACGCCAGGGAGCTTCTTGTTGAGGGCTTGTTGACTGGAATCAAAGGGGCTTATGATTGCCCAATTTCTTTGAGCTTATTCGGAACGAGCGATACTTCTAAAAGACAGGAGCTGCAATTGAGAATGGAACGTGACAGGCTTCCCGTGACTGAGGTGAAAAGGACAGAGCGAGAGGAAGACAAACAGCGGCGAAAACAACTCCAGCAGGAGCTCAAAAGCAAAGGCAGACCTGGTGAGAGCATGGACATGCTCGTCAACCAGAGTATAATCTTCAACCCTCGGGATGTCAACAAAGTCGTTGAGGAATTCGGTCTCAATGAATCGGATCTGGCAAACATGCCAATGGCTGAAAGCCCCACAGCTTTGGCGACTGAACTTCTTCACTACCAGCGTCAAGGATTGGCTTGGATGATCAGCAAAGAATTACCGGTTCTGCCTTCACCTGGGTCTGACACTGTAGAACAGCTTTGGAAGAGGAAGGGAAACTATTTCACGAATATCGCCACTAACTATACTACGTCTACAGTACCTCCGTTGGCTAGTGGTGGTATATTGGCCGACGATATGGGCTTGGGAAAGACTATTCAGATAATTTCTTTGATTATGGCTAACTCTCAGCCCAAGACCCCAGAATCATCCGCATCCACCTTGATTATATCTCCTGTGAGTGTGATGAGCAATTGGAAGAACCAAATTGAGCTCCATACCAAGAAAGAGCATACTCCGCGAGTGCTGATTTACCATGGCGCTGGCAAGAAGGAGGCTGCGAACCTCAGCGAGTATGATGTGGTTATCACGAGTTACGGCGCCCTGGCCATGGAATACAATGAAAATTCTGATGTATCACCAAAAAGTGGTATTTTCTCGGTCTACTGGCGCCGTGCTGTTCTTGATGAGGGTCACACAATCCGCAACCCACGGTCTAAAGGTGCTCTGGCCGCTTGCAATCTGCGATCGGGCTCTCGCTGGACATTGACCGGAACGCCGATTATAAACACATTGAAAGATTTATACTCACAAGTTCGCTTCCTTAGACTCTCCGGCGGTCTAGAAGATGTGGCGGTTTTCAACAGTACTTTGATCCGGCCCCTTTCGCGCGAAGACCCTGACGCGCGTTTACTTCTCCAAGCACTCATGGCTACTATTTGTTTGCGGCGTCGGAAGGATATGAACTTCATCAATCTGCGCCTGCCTCCCCTCACTTCTCGTGTTTTCCGTGTTAAATTCCATGCCCACGAGAAAGAGAAGTACGATATGTTCTTGTATGTATTCAAAAATTCCTCATGTTATCAACTAACGCATATTTACAAGATGACAGATCCGAAGCGAGAGGTGTGCTCTTAAATTTCAAGGCCAAGGAACAAACCAAAGAGTCTACCTACTCGCATGTACTGGAAGTCATTCTCCGCCTGCGTCAAGTTTGCAACCATTGGACGCTATGCAAAAATCGTGTCGACAAACTGACTAGTCTTCTGGACAAGCATAAGGTCATCCCATTGACCCCTGAGAACATCAAAGCGCTCCAGGATATGCTGCAGGTTCGGATTGAGAGCCAGGAGACATGCGCTATTTGCCTTGAGATTTTGGAACAGCCTATAATCACCGCTTGCGGTCATGCTTTTGACCGCTGCTGCATCGAGAAAGTCGTCGAAAGGCAGCATAAATGTCCTATGTGTCGTTCCGAAATCAAGGACGCGTCCACCCTGGTCTCCCCTGCGGCTGAGTTGGGCGAAGATGCAGACTCCGCCGTCGGGGCCCCGGACGATCCCAGCAGTAAAATCGAAGCACTCATTAAAATCCTAACAGCACAGGGACAGGTCCCTGATACCAGAACAGTAGTTTTCAGTCAGTGGACATCTTTCCTGGACATTGTCGAACCGCATCTCAGAGCAAACGGAATCGGATTTGCTCGTATCGACGGCAGAATGGACTCCATCAAGCGCGACCAGTCAACGCGCACCTTCTCCAACGATCCCAACTGCAAAGTTCTTCTCGCCAGTTTGAGCGTCTGCAGCGTTGGATTAAACCTAGTCGCTGCTAACCAGGCCATTCTCGCAGACAGCTGGTGGGCTCCAGCCATCGAGGACCAGGCTGTGGATCGTGTTTACCGCTTGGGCCAGACGCGTGAGACGAGCGTCTGGCGTCTTATCATGGAAGAGAGTATCGAGGATCGCGTGTTGGACAGACAGGAGGAGAAGCGGAAGCTGATGCTTGATACATTCCGGGAGACGGCTAAAAAGAAGAAGGGCGAGGACAGGGCTACTAGGATTGCTGAGCTTGAGCAGCTTCTTGCATAATTTCTCCTTCATCTAGGTCCCATTTTGCTTACTTTCTTGCCTATCTTCATTTCATGTTAATATGTATTACGAGCCCTGTTGTTAATTTGTTGATGAGTCGGACCCTGGATGGTCTATGAAATGCCAATAGCTTTCGTTATTCACGTCAAGATTATCAAAATTCGTATTCACCTCTTGCCTTTGTTTCTCAATCTCAAAAAACTTGCGATTGATATGGTCTGTCAACTCCTGGTATCTACTATGATTCTCATGATTCAATAAGTCCTCGATGGTCTAGTGGTCATGATTTCCGCTTGTCAGCTTAACAACTGCAAGCGCGGGAGACCTGGGTTCGATTCCCAGTCGGGGAGTCCTTTTTTTGATTTTTCTTCAATCCATTTCCCACCTCTTTTTCCCTACATTATTTTTGCCATTAAGATACGTATGGAGTAGGATTGAGATTCTTGCTGTCGGAAAGCATTTAAACGTATATATACCCATAAAACATGACGCTTGAGTCATAAATCGTAACAATATATTTAACTGGCGTGAGAAGGAAAATGGATAAGTGATTTGACAAGAATATAGGGCTGTTCACAAAAGAAAAGAGAAAAAAGAATCGAAAAGAACAAAACAAATTTTCGCCTGAAGGATCAAATAAAGAGTTCACTGAGTGTTGCAATTGGTCTCCTTTATTTTGGTCGGTTCTGCATTGTTGTTAATCGCAGGCCTTTCTGGTGGGCTTCCGAAAGTCTGCTCATCCTCAGAATCGGCACCATCAATCGACATTGCACGAATTTTGGTGCTTGCTGCATCATCGTTCTTTCCAGATTGATTTGATGCAACCGATAGTGGATTCAGACCTTGAGACATGTCAGCGTTCGATGGTGGCGGTGGGCGTTGTTGCGGAGTAGACCCTGCGGTTGAAGTTGTGGTATTGCCGGAAGTCCGTGAATGCGCATGTGATGACGGTGTAGGAAAAAAAACTGCTACTATTTGCAGGAGAGGTCGGAGCTGGTCGAGAGATGCTTGTGTCCGGCGGCAAAGGACGCGGGCCAACATTGTGCGACAGCTGCGGCAGATGAGGATGATGTGGCAGGCTCGGATGTGCGGTCCCCTTCTGATCGAAGTGATATTGGTTCGGTTGGTTCGCTTGAACCTGAGCTTTGGCCGCCAACAAAGCTGCTTGTTTTGCCTGCCGTTTTGATTCTCTTTGGGTCATCAAGGCTTGATATGCACGGGGATCTGTGCGTCGAAGACGTTCGTCGCTTGGATGCATCTGGACGCCTTGCTTTTCTTCCTCAGTGAGATTGTCGTTGTCTTCTCTTTGTAAGGTTTCCGTAAAAGTGATATTTCGAATTATTCTCCCAGGTCCGTTGTCGCTCTCGATAATCTTGTCGAGAACAAGGGGATCCTTGCCCATGAATTCGGTGAGATCCTTCTGAGGAACGGAACCCGCTGGTTTAAGGTATTCCCCTACGGATTTGTTTGCCCAGCGGACTGGGTCCTTCTTGTCGACCACGCGATTAGCCAGGTGGCTCTTGAAGATCGCTTTCCCGAAGAATTTTTTCTTCGAAGGTGCCACCAGAAATGAACCTGTAGACAAACACAGGCTTTTGTTGACCTAAACGGTAAACACGTCTCACCGCCTGTTCTTCCCAGACTGGGTTGAATGGTCTTCCGTGTTTAGTATCTCGTTCCTCATCATCTATCTCTTGCCATGTATCCTCATCGTACTCGCCTTTAGAGCTAGACTCACCGTATACTGGGCAAACTTCGTCTGGAACATCTTTTTCAACGGGGTACTTCTGGAGGAGATAAGCAAACGGAACAGATGGGCTCAGGCCCTCTGCTGGATCCTGTGATTTACGAAGCAACGGCCATTTGTCCGTGTTCTCCTGGCTAACAATGACTTTGCCATTTCTCGAAGTATATAACGTGAAACATCTCCGCATCTCTTCGCCCCACGCTCTATAGGGTATGACGGCCCATTGTTCCTTTCCCTTCTCACAAGGTAGTTTAATGGGATGCTGTTTGTAAAAATAGTTAAGGGACTTGTTCACGAAAAGACGCCGAGCTGTAGGAAACTTTGGGCCAAGCATGACAAAGGTTTGATCACTGTCCTCAGAACTGAACGGATAAAACAGCTGAGAGGATTGGACTTTGTGTGGGCCCATATACCACTCCTTGTCCTCCCACCCATCTTCAGGCTTGGAGCTGTCATTCTTTCGGATGATTTCCTGGCCTTGCAACAAGGGTTCTATCCTCCGTCGCTTACGGCATTCGCCATCGACGACGGCAGACTCGTGAACACAACCCTCGCTGTCACCGTCAGTTGCAAGTTCACTGCGTTTCCTATTTCTAAAGCTTTCTCTGCGTGAAGGAGGGGGATGCTCTGCTTGTTTTACTCTCAAAACACCGAGTCCAGAAACTGGAGGTGTCATCATGTGGGGGTTGGAGGAAACTCGCGTTGAGGAGTTCCAACATAAGGAATAGACATTTGATCCAGGTAAGAGACAACCGAGGAGACATCACGGCTATCTTCAGACCGAAGCTTTGATTTCTCCTGGGTACTCTGATACTTAAAAGATCTTTTCCGAAGATAGTGTATTGCCCTGGTAACCGACGATCGGTGCCCAAAAGCTTTCATTCCCAAGTCATCATGTAAGACTTTCAGATCGATATCATGCAAGAGGACTTCTCCCGTGATGAAATTGTCTCGTAGCGCGGCTTCGAATGCGATAGGGCCCGGGCGAATCCTCACGACTGAGTTGGACCATGGCGCCTGGGGATTATGACAGAGAAATTCGACTACCTCATCGAGCGTCCAGTCGAGCGGATCCCTGTCGTCAGTTGTCATTATCCTAGTAAATCTGAAAGGTTAGCGCTTGGCCTGCCAAAGTAAGTTTTGCTTGCCATTATATTCCAATACTAGGACTATGATGTTATCCCAAGGAACAAGCACTCAAATCCGCATTTCTTTTCTTTTTCTTTTCTTTTCTTCTTTTTAAAAAAAAAATAAAAATAAAAATAAAAATAAAAAAAAATTGAAAAACTGAAAAGACCATAGGTCAAGAAATAAATGGTAAGGTAGAAATGTTGTCATATAAGAATATAAACGCCGAGGGGTAACACCGGAGTAACGGTTATGGAACTAAAATACCAGTAATAAAGACAGAACAACAAAGAAAAAATGATAAAAAGGGAAAGGGTGTGCTAACGATGCTACCTCACCAAAAGACTAGACGGTAGCATGACGCGCAGCGACAACGATAACGCGAGGGCGTCGAGAAAAGTCACGGTGGATGCGATGATATTGATAATTTTGCCATTAAGGGAAGGCGGTGCCTGAGGCGGTATTGCAACACCCAATGCGAGCTTATTAGTCATCTTCCAAGCATCACGTTTGACCCCGCTCATGTCGAGAAGACCGTCCTTGATACCGATGAGAAGGCTCGTTTCGGCGATTGAGACTGGATCATTGGAGTGAAGGTATTGCTGTCAGCTATCTATTAATACTCAAGTTCTAGGCAGACATGGATAATACCGTCTATTCGAGCTACCCGCCGCAGCTGGACCCCGCCCAGGAGGCATATTTGGTGACGACAATCAAGGACTGGGCAATTCAGAATGGCCTGACAGTTCGTCCTCAGCAAAGCTTCGTGCCCAGGGAGACAGATCCTAAGGGAGTCCTGGCAACAAATGCTCCGGTGACGCTGTTTCCGAGTCCATTTCCGAGATCCTGTTTCGAGGAGGCGAGAGCATTGCAGACTGTCTATAACCAGCTCTATGCGGCCATAACATGTGATGAAGCATGGCTGGGGAAGATCATGGAAGAGTAAGACACGTGCGATTGTTTATTTTAGAAATTCCGGCTTGTATATACGTGGAATGCCAACTAAGATCACATCCTCCGTAGTCTCATTGACGTGGACGACTTTATCTCGCATCTGTGGAAGGTCCATCTTGCGGTGCAGAAAGAAGGATATGCCCAAAAATTGTCCCTTGGTCTTTATCGGTCCGATTACATGGCCAACATTCCCTCCAATGCGAGTGCGTCTTTGAAGCAGGTGGAATTCAACACCATTTCATCATCTTTCGGTGGGTTATCTTCGCGCGTGACGTCGCTACACACGGAGCTTCTGCGTACTCCTGGGTATCCACCTCATCCTTTGCTCGATTCGTCAGTACCCCCGGAAAACACGGCTATCGAGACGCTATCCGCGGGCCTGGCGGTAGCGCACAAGAGCTATGGCCCGTCCAAGTCCGCGCCGGCTCTTCCATTGTGCATTCTGTTCCTTGTACAGGAGGACGAGCGGAATCTTTTTGACCAATTAGCACTTCTGCAGCAGCTCACCAGAGTGCACAAGGTGCCTGTTTTCCGACTCCAGAGCACTGAAATTCTGAATCAGACGTCAATTCCTAGCTCCAATTCAGCTCGCCCCTTGATATACCACCCACCCCAATCCCCCGGTACACAATACGAGGTGACAACAGCGTATCTGCGGTGTTTCTACGCCCCGAGCGAATACAAATCCGAGCGTGACTGGGAGGCCCGGACACACCTCGAGCGTTCAGCCGCAATCAAATGTCCCACAGTTCTAAACCAACTGAGTGGAAGCAAAATCGTACAACAGGTTCTAGCCGAAACTACTGGCCCCGACCACCTTGCTAAGTTCCTGGCTGGCACGGATCCGGACACGATTTCAAGGCTCCGTGCAACATTTGCCCCTCAGTACGACCTTTCCTCCAGCGGGCGGGGCCGGGAGCTTGCTCTCAACCCAGAAACAGCAGCGAACCATGTCCTGAAGCCACAGCGCGAGGGCGGCGGTAATAACATTTACAAGACCGATATCCCTGATTTCCTGCGTTCGATTCCCGAATCGGACTGGAAACGATGGATTTTGATGGAGCTGATCCACCCCCCTGCCAGTGCCAAGAACGTTGCTTTACGGAGCGATGGTGAGGTTCTTGGGGACAATGTCATTAGCGAGTTAGGCATCTACGGGACTATTTTGTGGGATCAGGAGGGAGGAAATGTCCTTTGCAATGAGCAAGGAGGGTATTTACTGAGGACCAAGGCAAAGGATGTTAATGAGGGAGGAGTCGCGACTGGATTTTCTAGTTTAGACAGCATTGTTTTGTTTTAGGTACCCTTTGCATTTAAATAGATTAACCATTAAACCAGTACACTACATTAGTATTACACTTGAATCAGTATTACACTTGAATCATCAAGAGTCACTGCAGTCTGTTAGAACAGCTCGAATATCCACCACCACCAGTAAACCAACCTCTATAACGCCTTCATAAAACCTCCATAGCCCTAAAATAAAAATAAAGAAGCAGTTAGCACCGGTAATAATTGTACATTCTCATCTTGGTAAGGATCGGTCATCGTCTAACCCTGGTTGACATGGATCTGGCCAAGTTCAATCCGTCTCACCAAGGCTGTTTCGGCTGCAGGGCTGTCTTCGACGGCTATGGAATAATTAGCATCAATTCCCACAACGAAGGAAACGGAAAACGAGAAATAAAGAAAAGTTACCTCGACCACCCTCTTTATACCAAGCAAAGGTATGCTTCGCGAAAGACTTCGCCTCCTTCTCCTTCGAGTCCTTCGACTCACTCCACTGCTTTGGAAACTCATTGGCCGGCAAAAGCTGCCAAGAGCGACAGTTCAATTCCTGCGCCTTGACTGCGAGTTGATTGTACAGGTTGAAAGTCTGTTTCAATCGATCACCGAGAGTATGGGACGTCTCACCTGGTTCCAAGAACGTGTTGAGCGCATAAATCGGTTGGTTGCGAGTTGTGTAGACGAGACCGTTCTCAGTACGGATAAGGCCGCGCTTACGCAGAGCAACAGGCCGACCGAGAGAGTTGTGCAGGACTTTCATGGTCGTGTTGTAGGAGATCTCGTCGACGGAGCGGTGCTCGACACGACCGACTTCCATGCGGGTGAGTGGGTTGCGACGCCTGCTCCAACAGGAGAGAGTTAGTGGACCGCGGGCCTCGCGTTCTCTGCGCATGTTCAGAGTATTCTCTGAAGTTCTTTCCTTGGGGATTGGGGCCGTCATACGCGATCTGATATCCTTGTATGTGAGCCGGGAGTCAGTTCGGGACCAGTATTCGAGCAACCACCCCGGGACGTCGATGGAAATATACCGGGGGAGGAACGGGAAGTCGCGAATAGGTTTACCTTCCCAATCGAGGACTTTGGTGCCGTTTTCAATGAGGTCTTCGACTTCGCCCAGGTAACCGATCTCTTTCTGCTCGAGGGCGAACAGGATGGGAGGTAAGTCTGTGGCGCTGTAGGATGAGTGGTGGGAGTGCTCGCATGTGTGGTATTGGTCCGGGGTTGTAGTGTCTGTTAAAAACTTGTTAGTATATTACTTTAGGTTAAGGAGCTGGGGGACGGGTATACTCACGAGGACAAGGGATGGTATTTCTGATCAACGAAGGATTCATTTCGTCTTGTTTTTCAGTGTTGACTGTTATTGTAGCGTTAGGATGCTGGCTTTTTGTAAGTATGCTGAAGACACTATGGTAGAGAACTGGATAGCTAAATTTATCGTAGAGAGATGGCAGTATTTATGCTTCTCTTGCAGTTCCCAATATTGTTATTAAACAAAGCTCTTCGACAGTATCAAATCCGGGAATATCCCATTATTCGGAACATAGCTATGTCCTGTATAGCAGCAGTAGCAAACAATTTACCTTGTTTTGTCACTGATTGGACACAAATCAGCGGGATATGCCCTTGTATGGACAAAGAAATATCAAAATGCCTTATATTTGCCGTTGCTAAAAGAATAAACAATGACCGAACCTTGAGTATAAGTTATGGAGCTTCGAGTTAAAAGCTTTGACTGTTCTCTTTCTTTGATATCTTTCAATATGCACAAGGATGTGAGAATAGCACATCGAGTCACCTCTGAATGACTTGTGTCAACACTGTAAGAGAGCCTTCGGAGATATTCATAGATCTGTAGTTTTTGAAACCCGAGTTCTTTTTTATCTTTCATCAAAGCAATTACTTCTTCTCTGCTATAGGCTTCCGCGCTTGAAAGATCAAAAAAACCCCCTACAACATGGTACCAAACCTCCTCGAACTCTTTCTCCAGCACACGTAGAAAATCTTGCTTTACACCTGTCCTTGTTATGAAACACACAAGCCCAGTTATACAACTTTATATATAACCGACTTAGCCAATGCTGGCTCGTACCGCACCCTAATATAGTAGCGCCAGAGAGCGTGCCTTGACTCGATAAATACGATTTCAAGTTGGTGAAGATTCGGCCTTTCTCTATAGGCGAGCAGGGAAGACAATGAAATACGTACATGAGAGATATAGAATCGAATTGTCTGTGTTCGACACCGGGTAGAGTTAACGAATTGTCTAACACGTTGGCCACGACAGAATTGGTTCAGTCAGGTAGCCCAATGCGCTTGGAAGCGCTCTTGAGGCAGTCCTTGTTGATGTCGACTAGGGTTAATTGTTTTGGCCACTGGTTACCCTGCTTATGACGGTTATATGGAGAATATCCTGCACCCACGCCCACGTCCATATGTCTGGGACTTGAGTTGGCATGGAAAAATGGAATTAATACGGACTTTGTCGAAAATTTCCACAAGTAGTTGCCATTGATGGTGTGGATGGTAGCATCGTATACCCGGAGGAGGCCGCGCGTGTATAGATTGGCACCGGTAAGCAAGTGGGCGTTGATTCTGCTGAGCATTGTGTAATCCTTAAGACAAGATAGGTAAACAAAGGAACACAAAATAAGAGAATGGACGTGTATCAGATTCTGAACAACACGAAAATGGCCTGGTTATAATCCAGAATCTCTGTCACCTGATAGCCAGTTGAAAGGTTTTTTGTCCCACGTCAGCTTCGACATACTAAAGAAGCCTTTCCCCCTGGTCCAATGTCCAAAACACGGTTAGCTCCACACGCCTCCGTAATCATGACAGAATCATCTTCTTTCCGGGTGATAATCGTGGGTGCTTCGGTGGCAGGCCTGACGCTGGCTCATTGCTTGGACAAGGCCGGAATCGACTACCTCGTGCTCGAGAAACATGAAAACGTCGATCATGTCTCTCTTGGAGGCTTTCTCTCCGTCCAGCCCAATGGAGCTCAAGTCCTGTCCCAGCTTGGTCTCCATGAAACCGTAGCCGCCGCTGGAGAGACAATCACTGTCTGTCATACAGGCTTTCCAGACGGTTTCGGATTCAGTGATCATTGGCCGGATCGGCTGCATAAAAGGTATGTCTCTTTGCTTCTTCTTTCTTTTCCCTCAGAACACTGTGTCACCTCACAATGCATCAAAAACTGTGTTGCTAAAATTAGACCGATCGCTCGACACAACAGATTCGGCGTGCCCATGACTGTCATTCGTCGGCAAGAGCTATTGCACATCCTCTACAGCAGTCTGAAAGACCATTCCAAAATTTTAATGAAGAGGAAAGTCGTGAGAATCGGCCACACCAACTCCGGGATTTCAGTCTGGACTGCCGATGGGTCCGCCTATCATGGTGACACGGCAGTGGGCACAGACGGAGTCCACAGCGTGACTCGTTCCGAAGTCTGGCGCATAGCCAACAGTGAGAAACCCGGGTTCATCCCCCCTGCAGATAAGACCAGTAAGTGTTGCCTGGCGGTGTAAATAAGCGCTAAGATTGCAGAATGGACCAAATTGACGCTTGTGGGTGTTTACAGGTCTGGTTACAGAATACGCTGCTGTCCTCGGAATCTCCGTTGGGAACACCGGTATTGAACGCGGCGAACAGATTTTCCGCTTCATTGATGGCTCGGTTATCTTCCTCTTTGGTGGCAAGGACGGCTCTGTTGGTTGGTTGCTTGTGCAAAAGCTTGACAAGAAGTATGTTTGGCCCGACAGACCGCGTTTCACCCAGGACGATGCGGTCAGGTTCTGCGAGGCACTGCAGGATGTGCCAATCTGGAGAGATATCAAATTCTGCGATCTTTGGAATCGGAGGGAGCAGTTTGACATCATCAGTCTCGAAGAGGGAATCGTACAACAATGGAACTACGGACGTATTATATGCATAGGCGACAGCGTCAACAAGGTATCCGCTACCAAGTATTTTATGCATGGCAATGCTAACAGTGACAATCAGATGACCCCCAACCTAGCTCAAGGCGCAAACACAGCCATGGAACAAGCAGCCGGATTGGCCAATGCACTATACAAGATAGCTAAGAAAGGCCAACAGACAAAAAAGCCCTCCGAGTCAGAAGTTTCGAACGCCCTCGGAGAAGTCGCCAAGAAACACTTCGCACACATCAACACCATTAACCAGGGTTCTTATTTCTTAACAAGAATGCATTCGCGGCAAGGATGGGCAAACACCTTTTACGGACGCTACATCTATCCCAGGACTGCGTGGGGTGTCGTTCCGTATCTGGCGTGGTTGTTTTCGGATAGTGTGGCCATCGACTATCTTCCTCTGCCTGCCAAGCCTATTGGGAAGGTGGCTATAGCAAGGGCAGCGATGGAAGCAGCAGCTGGTGGAAAGCAGTCGACGTGGAATTGGGCCCAGAGGTCGACAGTGGTAATTGGGTCGGTGCTCATGGCGCTTGGAGCTTCTTTCTGGTTTAAGCCTTTCTAAGCATGTGGGTGCATTTGGATGATTCATTGACTAAATTTATTCTGCACTCTAAGCACAAGATCTGACTAGCTACCTCTCTTTGGTGTAAGAATTACAGTAGATTACTTTATAGGCTGCAATGTAACTACAATCTCAAGGGGACAGGCCATGCGGTCAGCATAGTTGGCGCCAGTTGAGCCAAGGCACCACGTATTGACAAGACAAGATGTCTATTAGTCATAGAACATGAATACACGGCTCGTAGAAAGAAGAAATTATTCGCAATGCATGTGCCGGGGTGTGTCTACCTGATTTTTTGTCATCGTATGACCCTAACACAAAGCGGCAAGCCCTAATACCAAGTATGCGGCTATCCACATACATTTATGACTACTTTCATCCCACGTAATCTGCCCTTTTTCCCAATAAATCCATTACTGATTCTTTCAATTAGCCTCCAGTGAGCTTTATTTATACCAAGAAGGCAAGATGACTACAGAACCAATCGCCATCGTCGGCACCGGATGCAGATTCCTGGCTCTTCATCCTCCTTATCCAAACTCTGGGATCTACTCGTCAACCCTCGAAATGTAGCCACTAAAGTCCCAAAGATCGATTCAATATTAATGCCTTCTACCACCCAGATGGATCCCACCGCGGCACCATGAATGTCCTGGAATCCTATTTTCTGTCCGAAGATATTTCCCCTCCTTTGCAAGGATCTGGAAGGGGCCCGCCCACTGATGATCAAGCTTCTTGCTCGGGCGGCCTGTGTTCCAATTCTTTGTTGATACCATTATCATGTCATCTACATCGAAATCCACTTCCCGCCTGGAACGGTTTGCATTCCGTTGTTGATGTGCCTGGGTAGTGCGGATTTGTTCTTGCACCCAGTCCCATGTCTCTTTTAATTGTTGTAGTCTTTGCTGAGCATTTGTCTCTGTGACTGTTCCATTAAGTTTTGACGTCCAGTCAAAAGACGTTCTGGGGGTGTAACCACTGTCAATGAGAAAGGGAGAAGTCTCAGTGGACTCACCCACTAACAATGCGCCAGCGAAGTCCATCATAGGGAGCTTTTCTGACCAATCATTCTGGTAGTGATTTACAAATGGACGTAGGTGTTGTTCAATTATTTGGTTCGCGTTCTCTGTTTGTCCATCTGTTTGTGGGTGGTCAGCAGTTGAGAGCTTCAGCTTCACACACAGCACGTTGCACATTGCTTTCCAAAACTCAGAGACAAATTGACCTCCCCGGTCGGAGACTATAGTGTCCGGAAGGCCTTTCCATCGGTAGATGTGCTCGATAAATAGCTTCGCCATGTCCTCTGCTCCAGTTGTTTTGTAACAGGGCAGTGAGATGTACCGTTTACTGAAACGGTCCACGATCACGAAGATGCTGTTGTACCCTCTCCTATCCTTTGGGAAGGAGCAGAAGTCCATTGACAGGTGCTTCCAAGGTCTATCTGGAACTGGCAGTGGCTTTAGGAGACCCGGGGGCCTGTCACGTCTAGTGTTGGTCCTCTTGCATGTCATACAATTATCCACATAGCGTTCCACATCACGGCTCCAATTTTCCCAGTAATAGCGTTCCTTCAGGAGCTGCTTGGTCTTTGTCTTCCCTGGATGCGCAGTTGATGGCTGTTGATGAATCTCATCCAATAATCTGACTCGCAGGTCATCCTG
>NW_024467317.1:0-7159 GCF_000600275.1 Aspergillus ruber CBS 135680 | reverse complement strand
GGCGGGTCAGGGCATCCGCACAAATATTCATCTTCCCTGTTCGGTATTTAATGAGGAAATGGAACCTTGACAGGAACTCTGCCCAGCGGGCTTGTCGGGCGTTGAGTCGTTTAGTTGTCATAAAATATTGCAGGGCCTGGTGGTCTGAAAAGATGGTGAATCGGTCATTTCTCTGTAATCCTTCCAGCTCAGGCCTCCACTCATTCAGTGCTGCAATAATAGCGAGTAGTTCCTTGTCATGAATCTCATAGTTCTGCTCCGCGGAAGTCATTGATCGTGAGAGGTATCCTACAGGGTGCCATAGTCTGTCCTTCGGGCTCAGTTGTGATAGGATTGCTGCTACCACATTGTCCGAAGCATCTGTCTCGAGCTGCGTTGGTAGCTCCGGACGGTAGTGTGTTAATACTGGGGCGGTTGCAAGGTTCTGCTTTAGCCGCTGGAAGGACTCTTCGCAGTCTGGGGTCCAGCAGAATGGAGTTTCTTTCTTTGTGAGTTGGTTTAGCGGCTTCGCAATGCGACTGTATCCATAAATAAACCGTCGGTAAAAATTACAAAATCCTAAGAAGGACTGCACCCCTTTCACTGTGTTTGGTCGGTTCCATCGGAGTACTGTAGCTACCTTTTCTGGGTCCACCTCTATCCCTTCCGTGGTAATGATGAAGCCAAGATACTTGGTTCTGGTTACATGGAATTCACACTTGTGGAGACTAGCCTGGAGGCCTGCGGCGCGTAGTCGGGCAAGGACTACTTGCGCAAAATAAAGAGGGGTGGGCAACTCAGCGTGCATGTGACTGGTCACTGAGTGCGCCCTGAGTAGAGTCTGAGTAGGCCCTGAGTGCTCACTGAGTACCGACCTGTGACAGAAAATACTCACTGAGCAAGCCCCTGAGCATCCTTGCAAAAGCGGCGGCATCCGGAAGGGGAAAGTCACGGTCGCTCTAGAAAATCAAGTTATAGGTACATACATACGCACATATTGTAGATTAAGCACTCAATCAGCTACGTATACGCACCTACGTTCGATAGACAATATATCCCTACCTTCGCCTAGTTCTCTCCATATAGACCTCGTTTAGTCCGGAATAATCGACTCCCAAATTCCCCTTTGAGCTACGATCCGAGAGGCCCCGCTTCAGATTGATGAAAGCTGAATAAAGGCCGGATGGATAAATAGTCGGCCCGAGTGGCGAGGTCACTATACGTATATATATATGGTCGACTGGCTCATACATGTCGAAGATTAAGCACTCATTCTATTATCAAGGTGTCTATAGGTTTCAATATCATATCCTTCTGATTAAATAAGACTCTTCGCCACATAGCCTCGTGCAGTCCGGATTATCACTCCCCGATTCCTGAGCTACCCGCTCGTTTCAAAGATAACTCTGTGGATCACGTGCTAAGTCACGTGTATAGATCACGGGCTGGCACCGTGGCACCCAGAACATCACTGTTGTTATCAAGGCCAAAGTAAGAGAGCAAGTTGATTTTTCATTTATACATATCATTTACATTGAATATGAATAAGTAAGAAGACTCCTTGACATCTTGTCCAGGTAGCACATCTCACGGCGGTCTTGCTGAGTGGGACGATTGGAGAACTTCGGCTGTTGGTGCCTGTAGCCAACCAAAACAGTACGCGCCAGAGCACAAACAAGGCTCCGCTTTTGTGTTGGTCATCAGAGTGGCATTCTATGTAAATTTCCCAATCTCCTATAGTGGCTGCGGCGCAAGGCCTCTACACGGCGCCTAGAGTAGGGCTGTGATTCGCTGAACCACCATGCTGGGAACAGGCCCGGAACCCCCGGAAGGTAGAGACATTGAAATTCAATTCCTTTCTGGATGTATGGACAGTATGGCGTTGACCAGTTCAGATAAGGATGGGTGACAGCCCGACCGACAGGGATAAAGTGATAAGCCAATCAGTACTAATTGCAGACAAGGCAGAAACACTGACAACATAAAGGATCGGGGGTGAGCATACAAATAGCTGGAGCTGTGCCGCAGTGGATTTTAGCGCCAAAGTAAAAAAAAAAATAATCCTATATCAATTCATGCCATTTCTCCGTAATATCAGAAGTGTATCAGGCTAATCCTTGCCTGCACTGGTCGACATCTATATCTGAAGATTTGGCATCAGTCTCCATATTCCGGGTGGTTCCGGACGGATCATCAACTACGCCGTGTTCCTGGCACAGTAGTTCGACAAATCAATAGACTGTCCTAATCACTGTGCCTGTGAGGCCAACTGTGCCGCAATCACTGTGGGCGGCTTGGATAGAATGCTATTACGCCAACCAATTAAAGCAAGGCAAATGACTTAAGATCAAAGCATAGATCCTGCGGAATATGTCGTGTACAGAAATACCACACCAATCGACTTCGCTACATCGGTCCACTTCATCCGCAAATTAGTGGACGTTAATTCTTCTCTCCTCATTAGCACATTTACCTCGTTCATACCTGGTTTTACTTGGTCCGCCCATGCCAACGCTCTGTTACAGACCTAGCCACATCAGTCTCACGTGACTATGCGGGAAGGTAAGGCAGAATCATTGGGTTACAAGGAATAATGGAGATACAGAAGGAACAGGGATTCCAGCTGATAACCCAAAGGATCAGTCACGTGATTCCCTACCATTTATCTACCATAAATGGTATACGGAATGGTATATGCTACCATCTATCTACCCTAGATGGTATACAGAATGGTAGGAGAACGGAAGATATATAAGGACACTCATTCATGTACTCAGTTTAGTTCTTCGCAATCAATCTAGTTAATTAAGCATTGGTTACCTTCTAGTTTCTGACTCGTCCGCACTTAACCAACAACCCAGCATACGTGCTCGGTTGACCTTGTTTCTCTATTCGTTACCTTTACTGATTCTACCTGTTGACTACCTTACGGAGCCTGGAGGGGGCGAGATACCTTCGACGTGATATACAGAGGACCTGGATGGTCATTGAGCATATGAGTGCTTGGAAGACACTTAGGGTAAGTGTCCTGTCTCGAAATACAACTAACTAGAACCCTAGGTACGATACGAGGGAAGCCAGGTTGTGACACGCTCCTATTCTCGGCATGTTCCGCTGCTGTTTGAGGGCATGGATGTTGAAATCTAGACGTAAATAATAGACCAGCCGTGACAAATGTAGCCTATTCGACCCCGTAGCGGACTTTAGGATTGTTTGACAGTACCTGCAAGTAATGGCCATGCAATTGTCGTGCAGGTTGTTGTCGGGTTGGGCCGGTTCACGCCGGATCGGCTCTCAATATGGGAATCCTCCACTCTGAGTATCCACTTTCCATGGTTCCGCGCAGATTACCAGATAAATCCCGACACACTGGTTCAGCAAATCAACAGATCATCCTAAACGCTGTAACTAGGCAAACTGTGTATGGCATGACCTGGCGCTATATCTAAAGTAGGATTAGGGGTTTCGGGTCAGCCCGAACAGAAGGGTGTACCTTTCTTTTGTGCTGATGTCTTGTTGTTCCATTATTTCGGACAAATCCGCATAAGGACTGTGCCGGATTTCCCCCAAAGGAATATAGGATGTCCGGCATGTGGGCTCAAGTGGATTCACCCTACTGTGACAGCCTGGTCATGTTGTCTGGCTATCACGTGAGATGCAGTTGTTTGCTTTGTTGATAAATACGGCATCACCTCCTTTCTTCCTTCCCCATGTTGATTATTCTCGTTGATAGCTACCTAGGTAGAACCCATGAGTTGGATGTTCCATTATCCTAGTAGAGCGCCGTGACACCTACTATAGTGGATGTGGCCCGCATGAGGGAATTTTTTGAGTAAGCTTTTGTTGGGGTGGGGACAGAAAGGCCCCTGGCCAGACATCAGAGACATCAGGATGAGCCAGCCCAATCTAACCAGCTCCTCATAAGCCAAAATGAATGTGCGTGGGGACCAGGAATCAGGAATCAGAAACCATAATTCAGAAATCAGTGTCTGCCTGGGAAACATGGGAGGGGAAATAGGTACTAGATATTACTCATGCACTTCATGCGCAGGTATTTTACCAGTGAGGATGCCAGGGAAAATTGCTACTTGACCCTATGAACATTACACTTTTGTGAATTTTCATCGTCATTCTTCTTTGAGATATCCCTACGAACCCAGGCTACAGTCTTTACCAAGTGTTGCACATAAATAAACTGTCAATCGCGACGGACAACATACATCTCCAAAAAAACAATGATGATGCATTTGGCAACCCTTGTCTGTTTCTGTATCTCCGCTGCCAGCGCTGTGAAGCACTATGGCATGATACCCTCAGAGGAGGCGCACAGCACGATTGAGGAGCACGCTAAAAAATTATTGGACAATGATATGAGGCTCGTCTCTGTATTTACGACAGACAACCATCATGCCCATGATGGATCTGATTTTCTGTCATCTGAGATGGGTATCTTCAATAAGACGGTCTCCGACATTTTTACCTTGTCTACCCACGGTTCCAGGGGAAGTGCCATCGAAGCCAGGGCTCCTGTGAATGGCCAATGTCAGGGCCATGGTCAAATTCAAGATAATCTGAGCGAGTTTCAGATTGATATGGTGTGTGGTGCCATAAGCCAAGCTGCAGCTGGCAGTGTGCACACAATCATTTCGGTTATTGAGAGCAAGATGTGCACTGAAGCTGGTACTGGTCATCCACTACCATCCTGCGAGACTGTTGTTGGGTTCTTCAAAGTTTCTGGTGCTGGCTTTACTGGCGTCGAGGTCAACAAGTATTGCCCCAATTTCCTAAGTCTCTTTGTAGGGTGCAAAGGCTCCAATTACGAGGCCTATGCAGAGAACAAAAATGTCGAGATGACTGCATTTAACACTCAGAAGGATTACAACTGTGACAACGCTGATAAGACTGATGCGAAATGTATTGAGTCAACTGCGGGCTAAAGGCTTTGCTATCTGCATGGCAATATGCCATATATACTACTTGTGTAGCCTACCCCAGCTACGGTGTCACTCGTGCAAAACCAGGACCTAGGTACCTAGTACCTTATGGATGTACATACACTCATTTGTATCCTACAGAAATTTGTTTTTCAAATATATAACGTGTAATGCCGGTAGGTGATTGTACCTTGGGCATTTGTATGGCTATACAGGTGAATTGACTATATATTGCTATCGTATCACTATCGTAGTGCTTTCCAAGGTAACTCTGGTATTCCGAGGAATGAATCGCTTGATCCTTCCTCCATCTTCTTGTTTCTCTTGTATACATGCTTCATATGTGTAACGAGAGCGAGCCCCTAGTGTCTCACCTATGCAAGTTGACGATCCTTCCATCAGTGGTTGCCTGAGCTGTTAGGCTGTTAAGGGTGACGATCTCATTCAATATAAATCTATTGGTAGACTATCTCGCGAAATTCCAACATGAGAAGAAAAAGAAGGAAAGACACGGGCCTGTCAGTGACCAACTATCTAGTGTGTGCGAGGGGTTTTAAGCGATGCTTCAGTGAATGTCCTACCCTCAAACAAGCCAGAATAATCAAATATTCTATACGGCGGTGGAGTGTTCATGTTCCATGACAGCTTGTACTTGTAAAGGGTTGACCCCTAAAGCTATTATCTAGCTATATACAAGAAGGATCCGATGGAGAGAGAAAGAAAGGAAGGAAGAAGCTAGTATGTAAAGGCTCGCTTAAATGTGTGCCCGACGCGTCAGAATGATTGTCACGTGCTTGCGAGGACCTGTTCCGAGTGCCATCCTAGGCGTAACCTATCACAGTACTTCTTGTACAGGAAATAAAATAACATATAAAATGATATAAATATCACGGAATGAAGAACAGAACGTTTATCAAACCGTGTAAAGAAGACTGTTTCAACAATGTTGGTGGCCAAGGTTGTCACAGACATAATCACAACTGCCTCCATAAACCATCTAGCCTTGCTGGCCTTGGGAGTGTGAGGGTTGGAGCTATCCCTGTCTTCAGTCTTCATGTTGCTATATATAATAACGCAACACAAGTGATGTACTATATCAGGCAGTAGTGTGTTAACTGAACGTGTCTTAACTCGACTTAAAGAATAGGTGTATCCTACCTATATCCAACAAGTATTTAAACTGTATTCTGAGTTGGTAATAGACAGTGTGAAGAATAATACCTCATATAAGAGTACGTAACTTCACAGGAATAGAAGGAATATAATATTCACAGGGTCAAAAGAGATATGGTCTAGGTACAGAGGCAACAACAAAGCAGGCCACGGTCGGAATATATACCGGCAGATTACAGTTGAGCCCACCCTGAATGTGGGGCTGTTGATAATGTGATCTAACCCCATTTGGTATGTAATGAATTGGTTGATGGCCTATCGGCTAAGTAGTAGTAGTAGTAGTAGTAGTAGTAGTTGCTATTTTACGTCAGAAATTCGGTCATGTGTCAAGTAAGATCACGTGCCGTGGGGTCCCGAAACGGAACATATGACGGGCGGAGCGTAAAACCGCCTATCTGGTAGCTAAGCTAAATCTATCATACACACTGGCGAAGACTCCCTCGCAGGAGCTTGCCCATAACTTGGGGGCCGCAAAGCGGGAGTACACATTCTGTGGAGAAGAGAGAAGAAGAGATATAAGGAAGAGGGAAGACGATTTTAGGGGGGGTGGAGGGGGCTGAGGGGTTAATGTGCGCGACATATTGTGCTATAAAAGTGAGACCTCTGCAGCCATTCATGGAAGTCCCTTGTTCCTGACTTAGAGCACAGAATCTCATCCACTTGTCGACTTCCCCATGGATGTGGGGATGCATTGTGTCCTTTCCGGCAGTAGTAGAAGTGATAGGGGGGTCTTTGGGCGCCCGCATGAGCAGTCCAACTTGGCGTCTTCATGCCCAAAGCGTTCATGGTACTGGGCAAAGTCTCCATGGCCTGACCGGGCAGCGAGAAGTCGACCAAGGGTGGCCCTGGGGAGGGATAGTTCGTGAGGTCGTTTATCTAGGCCGATGGAGAGATCATGATATTGCTGTGGCGCGTTCTCAGTCCAGTATAACTGGAATTGTCGCCAGAAGGCCTCTTTCAGAGTCCGGTGAGCCCAGGCATATCTTGCTGGGGGAGTGTTGGTCTGAGGGGTAGACCTAGCTCCCTTCTTTGCTTGTTCATCTGCCTGCTCATTCCCTGCGATGCCGGCATGA
>NW_024467316.1:488766-491018 GCF_000600275.1 Aspergillus ruber CBS 135680 | reverse complement strand
ATTCATTGCCCGCCATACTAACGATTCTTCCTTCCTTCAACGAGTTCTTTTTGTACATATCTATATACTAGATAGCAAGGCTTCGGCCTATTACATTAGAACTCGTTCATCCTCATCTATTTGCTTATTTATTGAATAATGGATTACCTATCAGATTGAACGCGCAACGGATCGTACACCACACATTGGATGATTGGACACTGGATACACTGGACGTACTGGACAACTGGATACATTGGACACCGGATATCAGACATCGGAACTTACGGATAATTGAACTACCTACGAACAAATCAATAGTCAAGTCAATCATATGACCACGTTTTCCGCGGAAATCAGCGACCACGAGTCAAGCGACCAAACTGACAGCAACATGGGAGACAATACACACACAGGAGGGACCACCACCCCTGTCCCACAAGACCTTGTTGCAGTCATTGCAGGACTTCAACGACAACTGCAACAAATGGAAGATAGGCGGATTGAAGATCTTCGTCGTCTTAAGGAAGAGTTGACGAACCCACCCAGAGAGCCTCTACCACAAGCAACTATTGAAGAGATAGCCCCCCAACCAATGGCGGACCCTGTCAAGAGACCTCGACCCAAGCTGACAGACCCAGAAGTCTTTGATGGTCAAAACCGAAGTCTCTACCGTCTGTTTCGAAGCAAGCTGCGCGCTAAACTTGAGGTTGATAAAGAAGCCTTGGGCAATGCCTATGATCGTATGTGGTATGCTTTCGGCCGTTTAACAGATGGAGCTGCTATGCAGGTGCTGCCCTGGATGGAGCGGTTTGCTAAGAAAGGAGCTACAGAGAGCAAGCTGGATGGAATGCTTGACCAAATGGACTTCATCTTTCTGGACCGGAATCTGGAGGAGAAGGCTGTACGAGACCTTGCAAGTCTGAAACAGAACAATAAGCCCTTCACTGTCTTCCTGACTGAGTTCAACCGACTACTCATGGAAGCTGATGGCCATAACTGGCCTGAAAACACGAAAAGGTCTTACCTAGACAATGCATTAAACCGCGAGATGAACACCCGCCTTGAAACTGTTGAAAAGAAAAATGGATTTGAAGACTATTGCCGCCAGCTACAGCAGATTGCGGACCGGATGGAAAAGAACCAACTGCGGTATTCACGAAACAATAATAACCATGGGAACACACGGCCCTATTTTCCAACTGGTCACAATAAGCATACCACCACAACTTCTCCAGTTCACCTTGTGAATACCACCCGTGCTTCCTCCCCACCCCAAGATATGGACTGGGAACCCACAACAACAACTTCTGCACGCAACCAACCTTGATGTGTGGCTAAGCATGTATCACAAGAAGAACTGGAATGCTGCAGACAGGAACAATGTTGCCTCTGTTGTGGTGACTCCACACATTTTATCTCCCACTGTCCCTATGACAGCCCCAAGAGCAGTACCCGCATTGCTTGTTCACACATTCATGGACCGGAACTCGAAGATGAAGAAGAACAGTCAAGGGAACAACCCAAGCCGGGAAAAGAGTAGCTCCTGCAGAAAGTCTCTTGCAGGAGCACCACCAGCAGTTGATGGATCTACCTATGTGGCAACCAGACCGCCTGGAAGAGTGGAACACCTTCCGGAAGAAGATTAAAATTGAGAGACAGGAATTTATTGTATCTGCATTAGTTGACAACTGCACATGTAGGACTTTAATAGACACTGGTTGCACCACATATGGTATGGTCTCAGAACAATTTGTTCAGAAACATCAACTGGAGCGTGTCTCCATCCCACCTTGCAAGGTGGATGATTACACTGGAGAAACAGACAATCTAATCACAGAAGTCGCGCGGTTTTCATTGGATGTGGGTGGAATTGGCCGGCCTGTTGCTTGGGCATACATTGCACCACGCCTGAGCCCTGGAACAGATCTCATCTTAGGCCTGTCATGGATGGAACACCAACAAGCATATATTGACCCCAACAGACCCAAACTATGCTTTAAGAATGGCGTGGTTGTGAACAGAATGGAATCCCAACCCCAAATGGATATTCAACCCATTGGGGCGAACGCTTTCGCACTGTGGAATTGACAGAAGAGAAAAGACAATAGAATACAGGTTTTTGCTGCAAGCATGAAAGATATTGAGAAAGCTCTACGGCCTAAAGTACCAACAGATCCTCGCACCAAACTGCCACCCCAATACCATGAATTCCTACCGGTATTTGATCGAAGTGAGGCCGATAAACAACCACCACATCGAGGACCAGACAT